>NW_026599617.1:770000-795000 GCF_023634155.1 Falco peregrinus | reverse complement strand
TACATGCCATGCACAGCTGAGGTTTTGAGTTGCGTTTAGGGTTAGGCCTCTTAGGGTTAGCGTTAGGGTTAGGGTTAGGGTTAGGGTTAGGGTTAGTGTTAGGGTTAGGGTTAGGGTTAGGGTTAGGGTTAGGGTTAGTGTTATGTACATGACATGCACAGCTGAGGTTTAGAGTTCCGTCAAGGGTTAGGCCCCTTAGGGTCAGGATTAGAGTTAGGGTTAGGGTTAGCGTTAGGGTTAGGGTTAGGGTTAGGGTTAGGGTTAGGGTTAGGGTTAAGTGCATGCCATGCACAGCTGAGGTTTAGAGTTCCGTTTTGGGTTAGGCCTCTTAGGGTCAGGGTTAGGGTTAGGGTTAGCGTTACGGTTAAGGTTAGGGTTAGGGTTAGGGTTAGGGTTAGGGTTAGGGTTATGTACATGACATGCACAGCTGAGGTTTAGAGTTGCGTTTAGGGTTAGGCCCCTTAGGGTCAGGATTAGAGTTAGGGTTAGGGTTAGCGTTAGGGTTAGGGTTAGGGTTAGGGTTAGGGTTAGGGTTAGGGTTAAGTGCATGCCATGCACAGCTGAGGTTTAGAGTTCCGTTTTGGGTTAGGCCTCTTAGGGTCAGGGTTAGGGTTAGGGTTAGCGTTAGGGTTAAGGTTAAAGTTAGGGTTAGGGTTAGGGTTTCCTACATGCCATGCACAGCTGAGGTTTAGAGTTGCGTTTAGGGTTAGGCCTCTTATGGTTAGGGTTAAGGTTAGGGTTAGGGTTAGGGTTAGGGTTAGGGTTAGCGTTAGGGTTAGGGTTAGGGTTAGGGTTAGGGTTAGGGTTACGGTTACGGTTACGGTTACGGTTAAGTGCATGCCATGCACAGCTGAGGTTTAGAGTTGCGTTTAGGGTTAGGCCTCTTAGGGTTAGGGTTAGGGTTAAGGTTAGGATTAGGGTTAGGTTTAGGGTTAGGGTTAGGGTTAGGGTTAGGGTTAACTGCATGCCATGCACAGCTGAGGTTTAGAGTTGCGTTTTGGGTTAGGCCTCTTAGGGTCAGGGTTAGGGTTAGGGTTAGGGTTAGGGTTAGGGTTAGGGTTAGGGTTAGGGTTAGGGTTAGGTACATGCCATGCACAGCTGAGGTTTATAGTTCCGTCAAGGGTTAGGCCTCTTAGGGTCAGGATTAGGGTTAGTTTTAGGGTTAGGGTTAGGGTTAGGGTTAGGGTTAGGATTAGGGTTAGGGTTATGTACCTGCCATGCACAGCTGAGGTTTAGAGTTGCGTCTAGGGTTAGGACTCTTAGGGTCAGGGTTAGGGTTAGGTTTAGGATTAGGGTTAGGGTTAGGGTTAGAGTTAGGGTTAGGGTTAGTGTTAACTGCATGCCATGCACAGCTGAGGTTTAGAGTTCCGTTTTGGGTTAGGCCTCTTAGGCTCAGGGTTAGGGTTAGGGTTAGGGTTAGGCTTAGGTTTAGGGTATAGGGTTAGGTACATGCCATGCACAGCTGAGGTTTAGAGTTGCGTTTAGGGTTAGGCCTCTTAGGGTCAGGATAAGGGTTAGGGTTAGGGTTCGGGTTAGCGTTAGGGTTAGGGTTAGCGTTAGGATTAGGGTTAGGGTAAGGGTTAGGGTTAGGTACATGCCATGCACAGCTGAGGTTATAGAGTTCCGTCAAGGGTTAGGCCTCTTAGAGTCAGGATTAGGGTTAGGGTTAGGGTTAGGGTTATGGTTAGGGTTAGGGTTAGGGTTAGGGTTAGGGTTAGGGTTAACTGCATGCCATGCACAGCTGAGGTTTAGAGTTCCGTTTAGGGTTAGGTCTCTTAGGGTTAGGGTTAAGTTTAGGGTTAGGGTTAGGGTTAGGGTTAGGGTTAGGGTTAGGGTTAGGTACATGCCATGCACAGCTGAGGTTTAGAGCTCCGTTTAGGGTTAGGTCTCTTAGAGTTAGGGTTAGGGCTAGGGTTAGGGTTAGGTACATGCCATGCACAGCTGAGGTTTGGAGTTCCGTTTTGGGTTAGGCCTCTTAGGGTCAGGGTTAGTGTTAGGATTAGGGTTAGGGTTAGGGTTAGGGTTAGGGTTAGGGTTAGGGTTAGGGTTATGTACATGACATGCACAGCTGAGGTTTAGAGTTCCGTCAAGGGTTAGGCCCCTTAGGGTCAGGATTAGAGTTAGGGTTAGGGTTAGCGTTAGGGTTAGGGTTAGGGTTAGGGTTAGGGTTAGGGTTAGGGTTAGGGTTAGGGTTAAGTGCATGCCATGCACAGCTGAGGTTTAGAGTTCCGTTTTGGGTTAGGCCTCTTAGGGTCAGGGTTAGGGTTAGGGTTAGCGTTAGGGTTAAGGTTAGGGTTAGGGTTAGGGTTAGGGTTAGGGTTATGTACATGACATGCACAGCTGAGGTTTAGAATTCCGTCAAGGGTTAGGCCCCTTAGGGTCAGGATTAGAGTTAGGGTTAGGGTTAGCGTTAGGGTTAGGGTTAGGGTTAGGGTTAGGGTTAGGGTTAGGGTTAAGTGCATGCCATGCACAGCTGAGGTTTAGAGTTCCGTTTTAAGTTAGGCCTCTTAGGGTCAGGGTTAGGGTTAGGGTTAGCGTTAGGGTGAAGGTTAGGGTTAGGGTTAGGGTTAGGGTTTCCTACATGCCATGCACAGCTGAGGTTTAGAGTTGCGTTTAGGGTTAGGCCTCTTAGGGTTAGGGTTAAGGTTAGGGTTAGGGTTAGGGTTAGGGTTAGGGTTAGGGTTAGGGTTAGGGTTAGGGTTAGGGTTACGGTTACGGTTACGGTTACGGTTACGGTTACGGTTAAGTGCATGCCATGCACAGCTGAGGTTTAGAGTTGCGTTTAGGGTTAGGCCTCTTAGGGTTAGGGTTAGGGTTAAGGTTAGGATTAGGGTTAGGGTTAGGGTTAGAGTTAGGGTTAGGTTTAGGGTTAACTGCATGCCATGCACAGCTGAGGTTTAGAGTTCCGTTTTGGGTTAGGCCTCTTAGGGTCAGGGATAGGGTTAGGGTTAGGGTTAGGGTTAGGGTTAGGGTTAGGGTTAGGTACATGCCATGCACAGCTGAGGTTTATAGTTCCGTCAAGGGTTAGGCCTCTTAGGGTCAGGATTAGGGTTAGTTTTAGGGTTAGGGTTAGGGTTAGGGTTAGGGTTAGGGTTAGGGTTATGTACCTGCCATGCACAGCTGAGGTTTAGAGTTCCGTTTTGGGTTCGGCCTCTTAGGGTCAGGGTTAGGGTTAGGGTTAGGGTTAGGGTTAGGGTTACGTACATGCCATGCACAGCTGAGGTTTAGAGTTGTATTTAGGGTTAGGCCTCTTAAGGTTAGGGTTAGGGTTAGGGTTATGTACATGCCATGCACAGCTGAGGTTTAGAGTTCCGTTTAGGGTTAGGCCTCTTAGGGTTACGGTTAAGGTTAGGTTTAGGGTTAGGGTTAGGGTTAGGGTTAGGGTTAGGGTTAGGGTTAGGGTTAGGGTTAGGGTTAGGGTTAGGGTTAAGTGCATGCCATGCACAGCTGAGGTTTAGAGTTCCGTTTTGGGTTAGGTCTCTTATGGTTAGGGTTAGGGTTAAGGTTAGGGTTAGGGTTAGGGTTAGGGTTAGGGTTAGGGTATAGTGTTAACTGCATGCCATGCACAGCTGAGGTTTAGATTTCCGTTTTGGGTTAGGTCTCTTAGGGTTAGGGTTAGGGTTAAGGTTAGGGTTAGGGTTAGGGTTAGGGTTACGGTTAGTGTTAACTGCATGCCATGCACAGCTGAGGTTTAGAGTTCCGTTTTGGGTTAGGCCTCTTAGGGTCAGGGTTAGGGTTAGGGTTAGGGTTAGGCTTAGGTTTAGGGTATAGGGTTAGGTACATGCCATGCGCAGCTGAGGTTTAGAGTTGCGTTTAGGGTTAGGCCTCTTAGGGTCAGGATAAGGGTTAGGGTTAGGGTTCGGGTTAGGTACATGCCATGCACAGCTGAGGTTTATAGTTCCGTCAAGTGTTCGGCCTCTTAGGGTCAGGATTAGGGTTAGTTTTAGGGTTAGGGTTAGGGTTAGGGTTAGGGTTAGGGTTAGGGTTAGGGTTACGGTTACGGTTACGGTTAACTGCATGCCATGCACAGCTGAGGTTTAGAGTTGCGTTTAGGGTTAGGCCTCTTAGGGTTAGGGTTAGTGTTAAGGTTAGGATTAGGGTTAGGGTTAGGGTTAGGGTTAGGGTTAGGGTTAGGGTTAACTGCATGCCATGCACAGCTGAGGTTTAGAGTTCCGTCAAGGGTTAGGCCTCTTAGGGTCAAAGTTAGGGTTAGGGTTAGGGTTAGGGTTAGGGTTAGGGTTAGGGTTAGGGTTAGGGTTAGGGTTAGGGTTAACTGCATGCCATGCACAGCTGAGGTTTAGAGTTCCGTTTAGGGTTAGGTCTCTTAGGGTTAGGGTTAAGTTTAGGGTTAGGGTTAGGGTTAGGGTTAGGGTTAGGGTTAGGGTTAGGTACATGCCATGCACAGCTGAGGTTTAGAGCTCCGTTTAGGGTTAGGTCTCTTAGAGTTAGTGTTAGGGTTAGGGTTAGGGTTAGGGTTATGTACATGCCATGCACAGCTGAGGTTTGGAGTTCCGTTTTGAGTTAGGCCTCTTAGGGTCAGGGTTAGTGTTAGGATTAGGGTTAGGGTTAGGGTTAGGGTTAGGGTTAGGGTTAGGGTTAGGGTTATGTACATGACATGCACAGCTGAGGTTTAGAGTTCCGTCAAGGGTTAGGCCCCTTAGGGTCAGGATTAGAGTTAGGGTTAGGGTTAGGGTTAGGGTTAGGGTTAGGGTTAGGGTTAGGGTTAGGGTTAGGGTTAGGGTTAAGTGCATGCCATGCACAGCTGAGGTTTAGAGTTCCGTTTTGGGTTAGGCCTCTTAGGGTCAGGGTTAGGGTTAGGGTTAGCGTTAGGGTTAAGGTTAGGGTTAGGGTTAGGGTTAGGGTTAGGGTTATGTACATGACATGCACAGCTGAGGTTTAGAATTCCGTCAAGGGTTAGGCCCCTTAGGGTCAGGATTAGAGTTAGGGTTAGGGTTAGCGTTAGGGTTAGGGTTAGGGTTAGGGTTAGGGTTAGGGTTAGGGTTAAGTGCATGCCATGCACAGCTGAGGTTTAGAGTTCCGTTTTAAGTTAGGCCTCTTAGGGTCAGGGTTAGGGTTAGGGTTAGCGTTAGGGTGAAGGTTAGGGTTAGGGTTAGGGTTAGGGTTTCCTACATGCCATGCACAGCTGAGGTTTAGAGTTGCGTTTAGGGTTAGGCCTCTTAGGGTTAGGGTTAAGGTTAGGGTTAGGGTTAGGGTTAGGGTTAGGGTTAGGGTTAGGGTTAGGGTTACGGTTACGGTTACGGTTACGGTTACGGTTACGGTTACGGTTAAGTGCATGCCATGCACAGCTGAGGTTTAGAGTTGCGTTTAGGGTTAGGCCTCTTAGGGTTAGGGTTAGGGTTAAGGTTAGGATTAGGGTTAGGGTTAGGGTTAGAGTTAGGGTTAGGTTTAGGGTTAACTGCATGCCATGCACAGCTGAGGTTTAGAGTTCCGTTTTGGGTTAGGCCTCTTAGGGTCAGGGTTAGGGTTAGGGTTAGGGTTAGGGTTAGGGTTAGGGTTAGGGTTAGGGTTAGGTACATGCCATGCACAGCTGAGGTTTATAGTTCCATCAAGGGTTAGGCCTCTTAGGGTCAGGATTAGGGTTAGTTTTAGGGTTAGGGTTAGGGTTAGGGTTAGGGTTAGGGTTAGGGTTATGTACCTGCCATGCACAGCTGAGGTTTAGAGTTCCGTTTTGGGTTCGGCCTCTTAGGGTCAGGGTTAGGGTTAGGGTTAGGGTTAGGGTTAGGGTTACGTACATGCCATGCACAGCTGAGGTTTAGAGTTGCATTTAGGGTTAGGCCTCTTAAGGTTAGGGTTAGGGTTAGGGTTATGTACATGCCATGCACAGCTGAGGTTTAGAGTTCCGTTAAGGGTTAGGACCCTTAGGGTCAGGATTAGGGTTAGGGTTAGGGTTAGGGTTAGGGTTAGGGTTAGGGTTAGGGTTAGGGTTAGGGTTACGTACATGCCATGCACAGCTGAGGTTTAGAGTTGCGTTTAGGGTTAGGCCTCTTAGGGTTACGGTTAAGGTTAGGTTTAGGGTTAGGGTTAGGGTTAGGGTTAGGGTTAGGGTTAGGGTTAGGGTTAGGGTTAAGTGCATGCCATGCACAGCTGAGGTTTAGAGTTCCGTTTTGGGTTAGGTCTCTTAGGGTTAGGGTTAGGGTTAAGGTTAGGGTTAGGGTTAGGGTTAGGGTTAGGGTTAGGGTTAGTGTTAACTGCATGCCATGCACAGCTGAGGTTTAGAGTTCCGTTTTGGGTTAGGTCTCTTAGGGTTAGGGTTAGGGTTAAGGTTAGGGTTAGGGTTAGGGTTAGGGTTAGGGTTAGGGTTAGTGTTAACTGCATGCCATGCACAGCTGAGGTTTAGAGTTCCGTTTTGGGTTAGGCCTCTTAGGGTCAGGGTTAGGGTTAGGGTTAGGGTTAGGCTTAGGTTTAGGGTATAGGGTTAGGTACATGCCATGCACAGCTGAGGTTTAGAGTTGCGTTTAGGGTTAGGCCTCTTAGGGTCAGGATAAGGGTTAGGGTTAGGGTTCGGGTTAGCGTTAGGGTTAGGGTTAGCGTTAGGATTAGGGTTAGGGTAAGGGTTAGGGTTAGGTACATGCCATGCACAGCTGAGGTTATAGAGTTCCGTCAAGGGTTAGGCCTCTTAGGGTCAGGATTAGGGTTAGGTTTAGGGTTAGGGTTATGGTTAGGGTTAGGGTTAGGGTTAGGGTTAGGGTTACGTACATGCCATGCACATCTGAGGTTTAGAGTTCCGTTTAGGGTTAGGTCTCTTAGGGTTAGGGTTAAGTTTAGGGTTAGGGTTAGGGTTAGGGTTAGGGTTAGGGTTAGGGTTAGGGTTAGGTACATGCCATGCACAGCTGAGGTTTAGAGCTCCGTTTAGGGTTAGGTCTTTTAGAGTTAGTGTTAGGGTTAGGGTTAGGGTTAGGGTTAGGGTTAGGGTTAGGGCTAGCGTTAGGGTTACGTACATGCCATGCACAGCTGAGGTTTAGAGTTGCGTTTAGGGTTAGGCCTCTTAGGGTCAGGATTAGGGTTAGGGTTAGGGTTCGGGTTAGGGTTAGGGTTAGGGTTAAGTGCATGCCATGCACAGCTGAGGTTTAGAGTTCTGTTTTGTGTTAGGCCTCTTAGGGTCAGCATTAGGGTTAGGGTTAGGGTTAGGTTTAGGGTTACGTACATGCCATGCACAGCTGAGGTTTAGAGTTGCGTTTAGGGTTAGGCCTCTTAGGGTTAGCGTTAGGGTTAGGGTTAGGGTTAGGGTTAGGGTTAGGGTTAGGGTTAGGGTTAGGGTTATGTACATGCCATGCACAGCTGAGGTTTAGAGTTACGAAAGGGGTAGGCCCAATAGGGTCAGGATTAGAGTTAGGGTTAGGGTTAGGGTTAGGGTAAGGGTTAGGGTTAGGGTTAAGTGCATGCAATGCACAGCTGAGGTTTAGAGTTCCGTTTTGGGTTAGGCCTCTTAGGGTCAGGGTTAGTGTTAGGATTAGGGTTAGGGTTAGGGTTAGGGTTAGGGTTAGGGTTAGGGTTAGGGTTATGTACATGACATGCACAGCTGAGGTTTGGAGTTCCGTCAAGGGTTAGGCCCCTTAGGGTCAGGATTAGAGTTAGGGTTAGGGTTAGCGTTAGGGTTAGGGTTAGGGTTAGGGTTAGGGTTAGGGTTAAGTGCATGCCATGCACAGCTGAGGTTTAGAGTTCCGTTTTGGGTTAGGCCTCTTAGGGTCAGGGTTAGGGTTAGGGTTAGCGTTAGGGTGAAGGTTAGGGTTAGGGTTAGGGTTAGGGTTTCCTACATGCCATGCACAGCTGAGGTTTAGAGTTGCGTTTAGGGTTAGGCCTCTTAGGGTTAGGGTTAAGGTTAGGGTTAGGGTTAGGGTTAGGGTTAGGGTTAGGGTTAGGGTTACGGTTACGGTTACGGTTACGGTTACGGTTACGGTTACGGTTACGGTTACGGTTACGGTTACGGTTAAGTGCATGCCATGCACAGCTGAGGTTTAGAGTTGCGTTTAGGGTTAGGCCTCTTAGGGTTAGGGTTAGGGTTAAGGTTAGGATTAGGGTTAGGGTTAGGGTTAGAGTTAGGGTTAGGGTTAGGGTTAACTGCATGCCATGCACAGCTGAGGTTTAGAGTTCCGTTTTGGGTTAGGCCTCTTAGGGTCAGGGTTAGGGTTAGGGTTAGGGTTAGGGTTAGGGTTAGGGTTAGGGTTAGGGTTAGGTACATGCCATGCACAGCTGAGGTTTATAGTTCCGTCAAGGGTTAGGCCTCTTAGGGTCAGGATTAGGGTTAGTTTTAGGGTTAGGGTTAGGGTTAGGGTTAGGGTTAGGGTTAGGGTTATGTACCTGCCATGCACAGCTGAGGTTTAGAGTTCCGTTTTGGGTTCGGCCTCTTAGGGTCAGGGTTAGGGTTAGGGTTAGGGTTAGGGTTAGGGTTACGTACATGCCATGCACAGCTGAGGTTTAGAGTTGCATTTAGGGTTAGGCCTCTTAAGGTTAGGGTTAGGGTTAGGGTTATGTACATGCCATGCACAGCTGAGGTTTAGAGTTCCGTTAAGGGTTAGGACCCTTAGGGTCAGGATTAGGGTTAGGGTTAGGGTTAGGGTTAGGGTTAGGGTTACGTACATGCCATGCACAGCTGAGGTTTAGAGTTGCGTTTAGGGTTAGGCCTCTTAGGGTTACGGTTAAGGTTAGGGTTAGGGTTAGGGTTAGGGTTAGGGTTAGGGTTAGGGTTAGGGTTAGGGTTAGGGTTAAGTGCATGCCATGCACAGCTGAGGTTTAGAGTTCCGTTTTGGGTTAGGTCTCTTAGGGTTAGGGTTAGGGTTAAGGTTAGGGTTAGGGTTAGGGTTAGGGTTAGGGTTAGGGTTAGTGTTAACTGCATGCCATGCACAGCTGAGGTTTAGAGTTCCGTTTTGGGTTAGGCCTCTTAGGGTTAGGGTTAGGGTTAGGGTTAGGGTTAGGCTTAGGTTTAGGGTATAGGGTTAGGTACATGCCATGCACAGCTGAGGTTTAGAGTTGCGTTTAGGGTTAGGCCTCTTAGGGTCAGGATAAGTGTTAGGGTTAGGGTTCGGGTTAGCGTTAGGGTTCGGGTTAGCGTTAGGATTAGGGTTAGGGTAAGGGTTAGGGTTAGGTACATGCCATGCACAGCTGAGGTTATAGAGTTCCGTCAAGGGTTAGGCCTCTTAGGGTCAGGATTAGGGTTAGGTTTAGGGTTAGGGTTATGGTTAGGGTTAGGGTTAGGGTTAGGGTTAGGGTTACGTACATGCCATGCACATCTGAGGTTTAGAGTTCCGTTTAGGGTTAGGTCTCTTAGGGTTAGGGTTAAATTTAGGGTTAGGGTTAGGGTTAGGGTTAGGGTTAGGGTTAGGGTTAGGGTTAGGTACATGCCATGCACAGCTGAGGTTTAGAGCTCCGTTTAGGGTTAGGTCTCTTAGAGTTAGTGTTAGGGTTAGGGTTAGGGTTAGGGTTAGGGTTAGGTACATGCCATGCACAGCTGAGGTTTAGAGTTGCGTTTAGGGTTAGGTCACTTAGGGTTAGGGTTAGGGTTAAGGTTAGGGTTAGGGTTAGGGTTAGGGTTAGGGTTACGTACATGCCATGCACAGCTGAGGTTTAGAGTTGCGTTTAGGGTTAGGCCTCTTAGGGTCAGGATTAGGGTTAGGGTTAGGGTTCGGGTTAGGGTTAGGGTTAGGGTTAAGTGCATGCCATGCACAGCTGAGGTTTAGAGTTCTGTTTTGTGTTAGGCCTCTTAGGGTCAGCATTAGGGTTAGGGTTAGGGTTAGGTTTAGGGTTACGTACATGCCATGCACAGCTGAGGTTTAGAGTTGCGTTTAGGGTTAGGCCTCTTAGGGTTAGCGTTAGGGTTAGGGTTAGGGTTAGGGTTAGGGTTAGGGTTAGGGTTAGGGTTATGTACATGCCATGCACAGCTGAGGTTTTGAGTTACGAAAGGGGTAGGCCCAATAGGGTCAGGATTAGAGTTAGGGTTAGGGTTAGGGTTAGGGTAAGGGTTAGGGTTAGGGTTAAGTGCATGCAATGCACAGCTGAGGTTTAGAGTTCCGTTTTGGGTTAGGCCTCTTAGGGTCAGGGTTAGTGTTAGGATTAGGGTTAGGGTTAGGGTTAGGGTTAGGGTTAGGGTTAGGGTTAGGGTTAGGGTTATGTACATGACATGCACAGCTGAGGTTTAGAGTTCCGTCAAGGGTTAGGCCCCTTAGGGTCAGGATTAGAGTTAGGGTTAGGGTTAGCGTTAGGGTTAGGGTTAGGGTTAGGGTTAGGGTTAGGGTTAGGGTTAGGGTTAGGGTTAAGTGCATGCCATGCACAGCTGAGGTTTAGAGTTCCGTTTTGGGTTAGGCCTCTTAGGGTCAGGGTTAGGGTTAGGGTTAGCGTTAGGGTTAAGGTTAGGGTTAGGGTTAGGGTTAGGGTTACCTACATGCCATGCACAACTGAGGTTTAGAGTTGCGTTTAGGGTTAGGCCTCTTAGGGTCAGGATTAGGGTTAGGGTTAGGGTTAGGGTTAGGGTTAGGGTTAGCGTTAGGGTTAGGGTTAGGGTTAGGGTTAGGGTTACGGTTACGGTTACGGTTACGGTTACGGTTAAGTGCATGCCATGCACAGCTGAGGTTTAGAGTTGCGTGTAGGGTTAGGCCTCTTAGGGTTAGGGTTAGGGTTAAGGTTAGGATTAGGGTTAGGGTTAGGGTTAGAGTTAGGGTTAGGGTTAGGGTTAACTGCATGCCATGCACAGCTGAGGTTTAGAGTTCCGTTTTGGGTTAGGCCTCTTAGGGTCAGGGTTAGGGTTAGGGTTAGGGTTAGGGTTAGGGTTAGGGTTAGGGTTAGGGTTAGGGTTACGTACATGCCATGCACAGCTGAGGTTTAGAGTTGCGTTTAGGGTTAGGCCTCTTAGGGTCAGGATTAGGGTTAGGGTTAGGGTTCGGGTTAGGGTTAGGGTTAGGGTTAAGTGTATGCCATGCACAGCTGAGGTTTAGAGTTCTGTTTTGTGTTAGGCCTCTTAGGGTCAGGGTTAGGGTTAGGGATAGGGTTAGGTTTAGGGTTACGTACATGCCATGCACAGCTGAGGTTTAGAGTTGCGTTTAGGGTTAGGCCTCTTAGGGTTAGCGTTAGGGTTAGGGTTAGGGTTAGGGTTAGGGTTAGGGTTAGGGTTAGGGTTAGGGTTAGGGTTATGTACATGCCATGCACAGCTGAGGTTTAGAGTTACGAAAGGGGTAGGCCCAATAGGGTCAGGATTAGAGTTAGGGTTAGGGTTAGGGTTAGGGTAAGGGTTAGGGTTAGGGTTAAGTGCATGCAATGCACAGCTGAGGTTTAGAGTTCCGTCAAGGGTTAGGCCCCTTAGGGTCAGGATTAGAGTTAGGGTTAGGGTTAGCGTTAGGGTTAGGGTTAGGGTTAGGGTTAGGGTTAGGGTTAGGGTTAGGGTTAGGGTTAAGTGCATGCCATGCACAGCTGAGGTTTAGAGTTCCGTTTTGGGTTAGGCCTCTTAGGGTCAGGGTTAGGGTTAGGGTTAGCGTTAGGGTTAAGGTTAGGGTTAGGGTTAGGGTTAGGGTTAGGGTTATGTACATGACATGCACAGCTGAGGTTTAGAGTTCCGTCAAGGGTTAGGCCCCTTAGGGTCAGGATTAGAGTTAGGGTTAGGGTTAGCGTTAGGGTTAGGGTTAGGGTTAGGGTTAGGGTTAGGGTTAGGGTTAGGGTTAGGGTTAATTGCATGCCATGCACAGCTGAGGTTTAGAGTTCCGTTTTGGGTTAGGCCTCTTAGGGTCAGGGTTAGGGTTAGGGTTAGCGTTAGGGTTAAGGTTAGGGTTAGGGTTAGGGTTAGGGTTTCCTACATGCCATGCACAGCTGAGGTTTAGAGTTGCGTTTAGGGTTAGGCCTCTTAGGGTTAGGGTTAAGGTTAGGGTTAGGGTTAGGGTTAGGGTTAGGGTTAGCGTTAGGGTTAGGGTTAGGGTTAGGGTTAGGGTTACGGTTACGGTTACGGTTACGGTTACGGTTAAGTGCATGCCATGCACAGCTGAGGTTTAGAGTTGCGTTTAGGGTTAGGCCTCTTAGGGTTAGGGTTAGGGTTAAGGTTAGGATTAGGGTTAGGGTTAGGGTTAGGGTTAGGGTTAGGGTTAGGGTTAACTGCATGCCATGCACAGCTGAGGTTTAGAGTTCCGTTTTGGGTTAGGCCTCTTAGGGTCAGGGTTAGGGTTAGGGTTAGCGTTAGGGTTAAGGTTAGGGTTAGGGTTAGGGTTAGGGTTTCCTACATGCCATGCACAGCTGAGGTTTAGAGTTGCGTTTAGGGTTAGGCCTCTTAGGGTTAGGGTTAAGGTTAGGGTTAGGGTTAGGGTTAGGGTTAGGGTTAGGGTTACGGTTACGGTTACGGTTACGGTTACGGTTACGGTTACGGTTACGGTTACGGTTACGGTTAAGTGCATGCCATGCACAGCTGAGGTTTAGAGTTGCGTTTAGGGTTAGGCCTCTTAGGGTTAGGGTTAGGGTTAAGGTTAGGATTAGGGTTAGGGTTAGGGTTAGAGTTAGGGTTAGGGTTAGGGTTAGGGTTAACTGCATGCCATGCACAGCTGAGGTTTAGAGTTCCGTTTTGGGTTCGGCCTCTTAGGGTCAGGGTTAGGGTTAGGGTTAGGGTTAGGGTTAGGGTTAGGGTTAGGGTTAGGTACATGCCATGCACAGCTGAGGTTTATAGTTCCGTCAAGGGTTAGGCCTCTTAGGGTCAGGATTAGGGTTAGTTTTAGGGTTAGGGTTAGGGTTAGGGTTAGGGTTAGGGTTAGGGTTATGTACCTGCCATGCACAGCTGAGGTTTAGAGTTGCGTCTAGGGTTAGGACTCTTAGGGTCAGGATTAGGGTTAGGTTTAGGATTAGGGTTAGGGTTAGGGTTAGGGTTAGGGTTAGGGTTATGTACATGCCATGCACAGCTGAGGTTTAGAGTTCCGTTTTGGGTTAGGCCTCTTAGGGTCAGGGTTAGTGTTAGGATTAGGGTTAGGGTTAGGGTTAGGGTTAGGGTTAGGGTTAGGGTTAGGGTTATGTACATGACATGCACAGCTGAGGTTTAGAGTTCCGTCAAGGGTTAGGCCCCTTAGGGTCAGGATTAGAGTTAGGGTTAGGGTTAGCGTTAGGGTTAGGGTTAGGGTTAGGGTTAGGGTTAGGGTTAGGGTTAAGTGCATGCCATGCACAGCTGAGGTTTAGAGTTCCGTTTTGGGTTAGGCCTCTTAGGGTCAGGGTTAGGGTTAGGGTTAGCGTTAGGGTTAAGGTTAGGGTTAGGGTTAGGGTTAGGGTTTCCTACATGCCATGCACAGCTGAGGTTTAGAGTTGCGTTTAGGGTTAGGCCTCTTAGGGTTAGGGTTAAGGTTAGGGTTAGGGTTAGGGTTAGGGTTAGGGTTAGCGTTAGGGTTAGGGTTAGGGTTAGGGTTAGGGTTACGGTTACGGTTACGGTTACGGTTACGGTTAAGTGCATGCCATGCACAGCTGAGGTTTAGAGTTGCGTTTAGGGTTAG
Source organism: Falco peregrinus (assembly GCF_023634155.1). Lineage (NCBI taxonomy): Eukaryota > Metazoa > Chordata > Aves > Falconiformes > Falconidae > Falco > Falco peregrinus. The sequence continues at coordinate 781,540 of NW_026599617.1, read as the reverse complement.
GCCTCTTAGGGTTAGGGTTAGGGTTAAGGTTAGGATTAGGGTTAGGGTTAGGGTTAGGGTTAGGGTTAGGGTTAGGGTTAACTGCATGCCATGCACAGCTGAGGTTTAGAGTTCCGTTTTGGGTTAGGCCTCTTAGGGTCAGGGTTAGGGTTAGGGTTAGCGTTAGGGTTAAGGTTAGGTTTAGGGTTAGGGTTAGGGTTTCCTACATGCCATGCACAGCTGAGGTTTAGAGTTGCGTTTAGGGTTAGGCCTCTTAGGGTTAGGGTTAAGGTTAGGGTTAGGGTTAGGGTTAGGGTTACGGTTACGGTTACGGTTACGGTTACGGTTACGGTTACGGTTACGGTTACGGTTACGGTTACGGTTAAGTGCATGCCATGCACAGCTGAGGTTTAGAGTTGCGTTTAGGGTTAGGCCTCTTAGGGTTAGGGTTAGGGTTAAGGTTAGGATTAGGGTTAGGGTTAGGGTTAGAGTTAGGGTTAGGGTTAGGGTTAGGGTTAACTGCATGCCATGCACAGCTGAGGTTTAGAGTTCCGTTTTGGTTTCGGCCTCTTAGGGTCAGGGTTAGGGTTAGGGTTAGGGTTAGGGTTAGGGTTAGGGTTAGGGTTAGGGTTAGGTACATGCCATGCACAGCTGAGGTTTATAGTTCCGTCAAGGGTTAGGCCTCTTAGGGTCAGGATTAGGGTTAGTTTTAGGGTTAGGGTTAGGGTTAGGGTTAGGGTTAGGGTTAGGGTTATGTACCTGCCATGCACAGCTGAGGTTTAGAGTTGCGTCTAGGGTTAGGACTCTTAGGGTCAGGATTAGGGTTAGGTTTAGGATTAGGGTTAGGGTTAGGGTTAGGGTTAGGGTTAGGGTTATGTACATGCCATGCACAGCTGAGGTTTAGAGTTCCGTTTTGGGTTAGGCCTCTTAGGGTCAGGGTTAGTGTTAGGATTAGGGTTAGGGTTAGGGTTAGGGTTAGGGTTAGGGTTAGGGTTATGTACATGACATGCACAGCTGAGGTTTAGAGTTCTGTCAAGGGTTAGGCCCCTTAGGGTCAGGATTAGAGTTAGGGTTAGGGTTAGCGTTAGGGTTAGGGTTAGGGTTAGGGTTAGGGTTAGGGTTAGGGTTAAGTGCATGCCATGCACAGCTGAGGTTTAGAGTTCCATTTTGGGTTAGGCCTCTTAGGGTCAGGGGTAGGGTTAGGGTTAGGGTTAGGGTTAAGTTTAGGGTTAGGGTTAGGGTTAGGGTTTCCTACATGCCATGCACAGCTGAGGTTTAGAGTTGCGTTTAGGGTTAGGCCTCTTAGGGTTAGGGTTAAGGTTAGGGTTAGGGTTAGGGTTAGGGTTAGGGTTAGCGTTAGGGTTAGGGTTAGGGTTAGGGTTAGGGTTACGGTTACGGTTACGGTTACGGTTACGGTTAAGTGCATGCCATGCACAGCTGAGGTTTAGAGTTGCGTTTAGGGTTAGGCCTCTTAGGGTTAGGGTTAGGGTTAAGGTTAGGATTAGGGTTAGGGTTAGGGTTAGGGTTAGGGTTAGGGTTAGGGTTAGGGTTAACTGCATGCCATGCACAGCTGAGGTTTAGAGTTCCGTTTTGGGTTAGGCCTCTTAGGGTCAGGGTTAGGGTTAGGGTTAGGGTTAGGGTTAGGGTTAGGGTTAGGTACATGCCATGCACAGCTGAGGTTTATAGTTCCGTCAAGGGTTAGGCCTCTTAGGGTCAGGATTAGGGTTAGTTTTAGGGTTAGGGTTAGGGTTAGGGTTAGGGTTAGGGTTAGGGTTATGTACCTGCCATGCACAGCTGAGGTTTAGAGTTCCGTCAAGGGTTAGGCCCCTTAGGGTCAGGATTAGAGTTAGGGTTAGGATTAGCGTTAGGGTTAGGGTTAGGGTTAGGGTTAGGGTTAGGGTTAGGGTTAAGTGCATGCCATGCACAGCTGAGGTTTAGAGTTCCGTTTTGGGTTAGGCCTCTTAGGGTCAGGGTTAGGGTTAGGGTTAGCGTTAGGGTTAAGGTTAGGGTTAGGGTTAGGGTTAGGGTTTCCTACATGCCATGCACAGCTGAGGTTTAGAGTTGCGTTTAGGGTTAGGCCTCTTAGGGTTAGGGTTAAGGTTAGGGTTAGGGTTAGGGTTAGGGTTAGGGTTAGCGTTAGGGTTAGGGTTAGGGTTAGGGTTAGGGTTAGGGTTACGGTTACGGTTACGGTTACGGTTACGGTTAAGTGCATGCCATGCACAGCTGAGGTTTAGAGTTGCGTTTAGGGTTAGGCCTCTTAGGGTTAGGGTTAGGGTTAAGGTTAGGATTAGGGTTAGGGTTAGGGTTAGGGTTAGGCTTAGGGTTAGGGTTAACTGCATGCCATGCACAGCTGAGGTTTAGAGTTCCGTTTTGGGTTAGGCCTCTTAGGGTTAGGGTTAGGGTTAGGGTTAGCGTTAGGGTTAAGGTTAGGGTTAGGGTTAGGGTTAGGGTTTCCTACATGCCATGCACAGCTGAGGTTTAGAGTTGCGTTTAGTGTTAGGCCTCTTAGGGTTAGGGTTAAGGTTAGGGTTAGGGTTAGGGTTAGGGTTAGGGTTACGGTTACGGTTACGGTTACGGTTACGGTTACGGTTACGGTTACGGTTACGGTTAAGTGCATGCCATGCACAGCTGAGGTTTAGAGTTGCGTTTAGGGTTAGGCCTCTTAGGGTTAGGGTTAGGGTTAAGGTTAGGGTTAGGGTTAGGGTTAGGGTTAGAGTTAGGGTTAGGGTTAGGGTTAGGGTTAACTGCATGCCATGCACAGCTGAGGTTTAGAGTTCCGTTTTGGGTTCGGCCTCTTAGGGTCAGGGTTAGGGTTAGGGTTAGGGTTAGGGTTAGGGTTCGGGTTAGGGTTAGGTACATGCCATGCACAGCTGAGGTTTATAGTTCCGTCAAGGGTTAGGCCTCTTAGGGTCAGGATTAGGGTTAGTTTTAGGGTTAGGGTTAGGGTTAGGGTTAGGGTTAGGGTTAGGGTTATGTACCTGCCATGCACAGCTGAGGTTTAGAGTTGCGTCTAGGGTTAGGACTCTTAGGGTCAGGATTAGGGTTAGGTTTAGGATTAGGGTTAGGGTTAGGGTTAGGGTTAGGGTTAGGGTTATGTACATGCCATGCACAGCTGAGGTTTAGAGTTCCGTTTTGGGTTAGGCCTCTTAGGGTCAGGGTTAGTGTTAGGATTAGGGTTAGGGTTAGGGTTAGGGTTAGGGTTAGGGTTAGGGTTAGGGTTATATACATGACATGCACAGCTGAGGTTTAGAGTTCCGTCAAGGGTTAGGCCCCTTAGGGTCAGGATTAGAGTTAGGGTTAGGGTTAGCGTTAGGGTTAGGGTTAGGGTTAGGGTTAGGGTTAGGGTTAGGGTTAGGGTTAAGTGCATGCCATGCACAGCTGAGGTTTAGAGTTCCGTTTTGGGTTAGGCCTCTTAGGGTCAGGGTTAGGGTTAGGGTTAGCGTTAGGGTTAAGTTTAGGGTTAGGGTTAGGGTTAGGGTTAGGGTTATGTACATGACATGCACAGCTGAGGTTTAGAGTTCCGTCAAGGGTTAGGCCCCTTAGGGTCAGGATTAGAGTTAGGGTTAGGGTTAGCGTTAGGGTTAGGGTTAGGGTTAGGGTTAGGGTTAGGGTTAGGGTTAGGGTTAGGGTTAATTGCATGCCATGCACAGCTGAGGTTTAGAGTTCCGTTTTGGGTTAGGCCTCTTAGGGTCAGGGTTAGGGTTAGGGTTAGCGTTAGGGTTAAGGTTAGGGTTAGGGTTAGGGTTAGGGTTTCCTACATGCCATGCACAGCTGAGGTTTAGAGTTGCGTTTAGGGTTAGGCCTCTTAGGGTTAGGGTTAAGGTTAGGGTTAGGGTTAGGGTTAGGGTTAGGGTTAGCGTTAGGGTTAGGGTTAGGGTTAGGGTTAGGGTTACGGTTACGGTTACGGTTACGGTTACGGTTAAGTGCATGCCATGCACAGCTGAGGTTTAGAGTTGCGTTTAGGGTTAGGCCTCTTAGGGTTAGGGTTAGGGTTAAGGTTAGGATTAGGGTTAGGGTTAGGGTTAGGGTTAGGGTTAGGGTTAGGGTTAACTGCATGCCATGCACAGCTGAGGTTTAGAGTTGCGTTTTGGGTTAGGCCTCTTAGGGTCAGGGTTAGGGTTAGGGTTAGCGTTAGGGTTAAGGTTAGGGTTAGGGTTAGGGTTAGGGTTTCCTACATGCCATGCACAGCTGAGGTTTAGAGTTGCGTTTAGGGTTAGGCCTCTTAGGGTCAGGGTTAGGGTTAGGGTTAGGGTTAGGGTTAGGGTTAGGGTTAGGGTTAGGGTTATGTACATGACATGCACAGCTGAGGTTTAGAGTTCCGTCAAGGGTTAGGCCCCTTAGGGTCAGGATTAGAGTTAGGGTTAGGGTTAGCGTTAGGGTTAGGGTTAGGGTTAGGGTTAGGGTTAGGGTTAGGGTTAGGGTTAAGTGCATGCCATGCACAGCTGAGGTTTAGAGTTCCGTTTTGGGTTAGGCCTCTTAGGGTCAGGGTTAGGGTTAGGGTTAGCGTTAGGGTTAAGGTTAGGGTTAGGGTTAGGGTTAGGGTTAGGGTTATGTACATGACATGCACAGCTGAGGTTTAGAGTTCCGTCAAGGGTTAGGCCCCTTAGGGTCAGGATTAGAGTTAGGGTTAGGGTTAGCGTTAGGGTTAGGGTTAGGGTTAGGGTTAGGGTTAGGGTTAGGGTTAGGGTTAGGGTTAATTGCATGCCATGCACAGCTGAGGTTTAGAGTTCCGTTTTGGGTTAGGCCTCTTAGGGTCAGGGTTAGGGTTAGGGTTAGCGTTAGGGTTAAGGTTAGGGTTAGGGTTAGGGTTAGGGTTTCCTACATGCCATGCACAGCTGAGGTTTAGAGTTGCGTTTAGGGTTAGGCCTCTTAGGGTTAGGGTTAAGGTTAGGGTTAGGGTTAGGGTTAGGGTTAGGGTTAGCGTTAGGGTTAGGGTTAGGGTTAGGGTTAGGGTTACGGTTACGGTTACGGTTACGGTTACGGTTAAGTGCATGCCATGCACAGCTGAGGTTTAGAGTTGCGTTTAGGGTTAGGCCTCTTAGGGTTAGGGTTAGGGTTAAGGTTAGGATTAGGGTTAGGGTTAGGGTTAGGGTTAGGGTTAGGGTTAGGGTTAACTGCATGCCATGCACAGCTGAGGTTTAGAGTTGCGTTTTGGGTTAGGCCTCTTAGGGTCAGGGTTAGGGTTAGGGTTAGCGTTAGGGTTAAGGTTAGGGTTAGGGTTAGGGTTAGGGTTTCCTACATGCCATGCACAGCTGAGGTTTAGAGTTGCGTTTAGGGTTAGGCCTCTTAGGGTTAGGGTTAAGGTTAGGGTTAGGGTTAGGGTTAGGGTTAGGGTTAGGGTTACGGTTACGGTTACGGTTACGGTTACGGTTACGGTTACGGTTACGGTTACGGTTACGGTTAAGTGCATGCCATGCACAGCTGAGGTTTAGAGTTGCGTTTAGGGTTAGGCCTCTTAGGGTTAGGGTTAGGGTTAAGGTTAGGATTAGGGTTAGGGTTAGGGTTAGAGTTAGGGTTAGGGTTAGGGTTAGGGTTAACTGCATGCCATGCACAGCTGAGGTTTAGAGTTCCGTTTTGGGTTCGGCCTCTTAGGGTCAGGGTTAGGGTTAGGGTTAGGGTTAGGGTTAGGGTTAGGGTTAGGGTTAGGTACATGCCATGCACAGCTGAGGTTTATAGTTCCGTCAAGGGTTAGGCCTCTTAGGGTCAGGATTAGGGTTAGTTTTAGGGTTAGGGTTAGGGTTAGGGTTAGGGTTAGGGTTAGGGTTAGGGTTAGGGTTAAGTGCATGCCATGCACAGCTGAGGTTTAGAGTTCCATTTTGGGTTAGGCCTCTTAGGGTCAGGGGTAGGGTTAGGGTTAGGGTTAGGGTTAAGTTTAGGGTTAGGGTTAGGGTTAGGGTTTCCTACATGCCATGCACAGCTGAGGTTTAGAGTTGCGTTTAGGGTTAGGCCTCTTAGGGTTAGGGTTAAGGTTAGGGTTAGGGTTAGGGTTACGGTTACGGTTACGGTTACGGTTACGGTTAAGTGCATGCCATGCACAGCTGAGGTTTAGAGTTGCGTTTAGGGTTAGGCCTCTTAGGGTTAGGGTTAGGGTTAAGGTTAGGATTAGGGTTAGGGTTAGGGTTAGGGTTAGGGTTAGGGTTAGGGTTAGGGTTAACTGCATGCCATGCACAGCTGAGGTTTAGAGTTCCGTTTTGGGTTAGGCCTCTTAGGGTCAGGGTTAGGGTTAGGGTTAGGGTTAGGGTTAGGGTTAGGGTTAGGGTTAGGGTTAGGGTTAGGTACATGCCATGCACAGCTGAGGTTTATAGTTCCGTCAAGGGTTAGGCCTCTTAGGGTCAGGATTAGGGTTAGTTTTAGGGTTAGGGTTAGGGTTAGGGTTAGGGTTAGGGTTAGGGTTATGTACCTGCCATGCACAGCTGAGGTTTAGAGTTCCGTCAAGGGTTAGGCCCCTTAGGGTCACGATTAGAGTTAGGGTTAGGATTAGCGTTAGGGTTAGGGTTAGGGTTAGGGTTAGGGTTAGGGTTAGGGTTAAGTGCATGCCATGCACAGCTGAGGTTTAGAGTTCCGTTTTGGGTTAGGCCTCTTAGGGTCAGGGTTAGGGTTAGGGTTAGCGTTAGGGTTAAGGTTAGGGTTAGGGTTAGGGTTAGGGTTTCCTACATGCCATGCACAGCTGAGGTTTAGAGTTGCGTTTAGGGTTAGGCCTCTTAGGGTTAGGGTTAAGGTTAGGGTTAGGGTTAGGGTTAGGGTTAGGGTTAGCGTTAGGGTTAGGGTTAGGGTTAGGGTTAGGGTTACGGTTACGGTTACGGTTACGGTTACGGTTACGGTTAAGTGCATGCCATGCACAGCTGAGGTTTAGAGTTGCGTTTAGGGTTAGGCCTCTTAGGGTTAGGGTTAGGGTTAAGGTTAGGATTAGGGTTAGGGTTAGGGTTAGGGTTAGGCTTAGGGTTAGGGTTAACTGCATGCCATGCACAGCTGAGGTTTAGAGTTCCGTTTTGGGTTAGGCCTCTTAGGGTTAGGGTTAGGGTTAGGGTTAGCGTTAGGGTTAAGGTTAGGGTTAGGGTTAGGGTTAGGGTTTCCTACATGCCATGCACAGCTGAGGTTTAGAGTTGCGTTTAGTGTTAGGCCTCTTAGGGTTAGGGTTAGGGTTAGGGTTAGGGTTAGGGTTAGGGTTAGGGTTAGGTACATGCCATGCACAGCTGAGGTTTATAGTTCCGTCAAGGGTTAGGCCTCTTAGGGTCAGGATTAGGGTTAGTTTTAGGGTTAGGGTTAGGGTTAGGGTTAGGGTTAGGGTTAGGGTTATGTACCTGCCATGCACAGCTGAGGTTTAGAGTTGCGTCTAGGGTTAGGACTCTTAGGGTCAGGATTAGGGTTAGGTTTAGGATTAGGGTTAGGGTTAGGGTTAGGGTTAGGGTTAGGGTTATGTACATGCCATGCACAGCTGAGGTTTAGAGTTCCGTTTTGGGTTAGGCCTCTTAGGGTCAGGGTTAGTGTTAGGATTAGGGTTAGGGTTAGGGTTAGGGTTAGGGTTAGGGTTAGGGTTAGGGTTATATACATGACATGCACAGCTGAGGTTTAGAGTTCCGTCAAGGGTTAGGCCCCTTAGGGTCAGGATTAGAGTTAGGGTTAGGGTTAGCGTTAGGGTTAGGGTTAGGGTTAGGGTTAGGGTTAGGGTTAGGGTTAGGGTTAAGTGCATGCCATGCACAGCTGAGGTTTAGAGTTCCGTTTTGGGTTAGGCCTCTTAGGGTCAGGGTTAGGGTTAGGGTTAGCGTTAGGGTTAAGTTTAGGGTTAGGGTTAGGGTTAGGGTTTCCTACATGCCATGCACAGCTGAGGTTTAGAGTTGCGTTTAGGGTTAGGCCTCTTAGGGTTAGGGTTAAGGTTAGGGTTAGGGTTAGGGTTAGGGTTAGCGTTAGGGTTAGGGTTAGGGTTAGGGTTAGGGTTACGGTTACGGTTACGGTTACGGTTACGGTTACGGTTAAGTGCATGCCATGCACAGCTGAGGTTTAGAGTTGCGTTTAGGGTTAGGCCTCTTAGGGTTAGGGTTAGGGTTAGGGTTAGGATTAGGGTTAGGGTTAGGGTTAGGGTTAGGGTTAGGGTTAGGGTTAACTGCATGCCATGCACAGCTGAGGTTTAGAGTTCCGTTTTGGGTTAGGCCTCTTAGGGTCAGGGTTAGGGTTAGGGTTAGGGTTAGGGTTAGGGTTAGGGTTAGGTACATGCCATGCACAGCTGAGGTTTATAGTTCCGTCAAGGGTTAGGCCTCTTAGGGTCAGGATTAGGGTTAGGGTTAGGGTTAGGGTTAGGGTTAGGGTTAGGGTTAGGGTTATGTACCTGCCATGCACAGCTGAGGTTTAGAGTTGCGTCTAGGGTTAGGACTCTTAGGGTCAGGGTTAGGGTTAGGGTTAGGATTAGGGTTAGGGTTAGGGTTAGGGTTAGGGTTAGGGTTAGGTACATGCCATGCACAACTGAGGTTTAGAGTTCCGTTTTGGGTTCGGCCTCTTAGGGTCAGGGTTAGGGTTAGGGTTAGGGTTAGGGTTAGGGTTAGGGTTAGGGTTACGTACATGCCATGCACAGCTGAGGTTTAGAGTTGCATTTAGGGTTAGGCCTCTCAAGGTTAGGGTTAGGGTTAGGGTTATGTACATGCCCTGCACAGCTGAGGTTTAGAGTTCCGTCAAGGGTTAGGACCCTTAGGGTCAGGATTAGGGTTAGGGTTAGGGTTAGGGTTAGGGTTAGGGTTAGGGTTAGGGTTAGGGTTAGGTACATGCCATGCACAGCTGAGGTTTAGAGTTGCGTTTAGGGTTAGGCCTCTTAGGGTTACGGTTAAGGTTAGGTTTAGGGTTAGGGTTAGGGTTAGGGTTAGGGTTAGGGTTAGGGTTAAGTGCATGCCATGCACAGCTGAGGTTTAGAGTTCCGTTTTGGGTTAGGTCTCTTAGGGTTAGGGTTAGGATTAAGGTTAGGGTTAGGGTTAGGGTTAGGGTTAGGGTTAGGGTTAGTGTTAACTGCATGCCATGCACAGCTGAGGTTTAGAGTTCCGTTTTGGGTTAGGCCTCTTAGGGTCAGGGTTAGGGTTAGGGTTAGGATTAGGCTTAGGTTTAGGGTATAGGGTTAGGTACATGCCATGCACAGCTGAGGTTTAGAGTTGCGTTTAGGGTTAGGCCTCTTAGGGTCAGGATAAGGGTTAGGGTTAGGGTTCGGGTTAGCGTTAGGGTTAGGGTTAGCGTTAGGATTAGGGTTAGGGTAAGGTTTAGGGTTAGGTACATGCCATGCACAGCTGAGGTTATAGAGTTCCGTCAAGGGTTAGGCCTCTTAGGGTCAGGATTAGGGTTAGGTTTAGGGTTAGGGTTATGGTTAGGGTTAGGGTTAGGGTTAGGGTTAGGGTTACGTACATGCCATGCACATCTGAGGTTTAGAGTTCCGTTTAGGGTTAGGTCTCTTAGGGTTAGGGTTAAGTTTAGGGTTAGGGTTAGGGTTAGGGTTAGCGTTAGGGTTAGGGTTAGGGTTAGGGTTAGGTACATGCCATGCACAGCTGAGGTTTAGAGCTCCGTTTAGGGTTAGGTCTCTTAGAGTTAGTGTTAGGGTTAGGGTTAGGGTTAGGGTTAGGTACATGCCATGCACAGCTGAGGTTTAGAGTTCCGTCTAGGGTTAGGCCTCTTAGGGTCAGGGTTAGGGTTAGGGTTAGGGTTAGGGTTAGGGTTAGGGTTAGGGTTACCTACATGCCATGCACAGCTGAGGTTTAGAGTTGCGTTTAGGGTTAGGCCTCTTAGGGTGAAGGTTAGGGTTAGGGTTAGGGTTAGGGTTAGGGTTAGGGTTAGGGTTAGCGTTAGGGTTAGGGTTAAAGTTAGGGTTAGGGTTAGGGTTAGGGTTAGGGTTAGGGTTACGTACATGCCATGCACAGCTGAGGTTTAGAGTTCCGTTTTGGGTTAGGCCTCTTAGGGTCAGGGTTAGGGTTAGGGTTAGGGTTAGGGTTAAGGTTAGGGTTAGGGTTAGGGTTAGGGTTACGTACATGCCATGCACAGCTGAGGTTTAGAGTTGCGTTTAGGGTTAGGCCTCTTAGGGTTAGGGTTAAGGTTAGGGTTAGGGTTAGGGTTAGGGTTAGGGTTAAGTGCATGCCATGCACAGCTGAGGTTTAGAGTTCCGTTTTGGGTTAGTACTCTTAGGGTCAGTGTTAGGGTTAGGGTTAGGGTTAGGGTTAGGGTTAGGGTTAGGGTTAGGGTTAGGGTTAGGGTTACGTACATGCCATGCACAGCTGAGGTTTAGAGTTGCGTTTAGGGTTAGGCCTCTTAGGGTCAGGATTAGTGTTAGGGTTAGGGTGCGGGTTAGGGTTAGGGTTAGGGTTAGGGTTAGGGTTAGGGTTAGGTACATGCCATGCACAGCTGAGGTTTAGAGTTCCGTCAAGGGTTAGGCCTCTTAGGGTCAGGATTAGGGTTAGGTTTAGGTTTAGGGTTAGGGTTAGGGTTAGGGTTAGGGTTAGGGTTATGTACCTGCCCTGCACAGCTGTGGTTTAGAGTTCCGTTTAGGGTTAGGTCTCTTAGGGTTAGGATTAAGTTTAGGGTTAGGGTTAGGGTTAGGGTTAGGGTTAGGGTAAGGGTTAGGGTTAGGGTTAGGGTTAGGTACATGCCATGCACAGCTGAGGTTTAGAGTTGCGTTTAGGGTTAGGCCTCTTAGGGTTAGGTTTAAGGTTAGGGTTACGGTTAGGGTTAGGGTTAGGGTTAGGGTTAGGGTTAAGTGCATGCCATGCACAGCTGAGGTTTAGAGTTCCGTTTTGGGTTAGGCCTCTTAGGGTCAGGGTTAGGATTAGGGTTAGGGTTAGGGTTAGGGTTAGGGTTAGGGTTAGGGTTAGGGTTAGGGTTAGGGTTAGGGTTAGGGTTAGGGTTATGTACCTGCCATGCACAGCTGAGGTTTGGAGTTCCGTCTAGGGTTAGGACTCTTAGGGTCAGGATTAGGGTTAGGTTTAGGATTAGGGTTAGGGTTATGGTTAGGGTTAGGGTTAGGGTTAGGGTTAGGGTTAGGGTTAGGGTTAGGGTTACGTACATGCCATGCACATCTGATGTTTAGAGTTCCGTTTAGGGTTAGGTCTCTTAGGGTTAGGGTTAAGTTTAGGGTTAGGGTTAGGGTTAGGGTTAGGGTTAGGGTTAGGGTTAGGGTTAGGTACATGCCATGCACAGCTGAGGTTTAGAGTTGCGTTTAGGGTTAGGCCTCTTAAGGTTAGGGTTAAGGTTAGGGTTAAGGTTAGGGTTAGGGTTAGGGTTAAGTGCATGCCATGCACAGCTGAGGTTTAGAGTTCCGTTTTGGGTTAGGTCACTTAGGGTTAGGGTTCGGGTTAAGGTTAGGGTTAGGGTTAGGGTTAGGGTTAGTGTTAACTGCATGCCATGCACAGCTGAGGTTTTTGTTCCGTTTTGGGATAGGACTCTTAGGGTCAGGGTTAGGGTTAGGGTTAGGGTGTAGGGTTAGGGTTAGGGTTACGTACATGCCATGCACAGCTGAGGTTTAGAGTTGCGTTTAGGGTTAGGCCTCTTAGGGTCAGGATTAGGGTTAGGTTTAGGGTTAGGGTTATGGTTAGGGTTAGTGT
>NW_026599617.1:752500-767500 GCF_023634155.1 Falco peregrinus | reverse complement strand
GGTTAGGGTTAGGGTTAGGGTTAGGGTTAGGGTTAGGGTTAGGGTTAGGGTTAGGTACATGCCATGCACAGCTGAGGTTTAGAGTTGCGTTTAGGGTTAGGCCTCTTAAGGTTAGGGTTAAGGTTAGGGTTAGGGTTAGGGTTAGGGTTAGGGTTAACTGCATGCCATGCACAGCTGAGGTTTAGAGTTCCGTTTTGGGTTAGGTCACTTAGGGTTAGGGTTAGGGTTAGGGTTAGGGTTAGGGTTAGGGTTAGGGTTAGTGTTAACTGCATGCCATGCACAGCTGAGGTTTAGAGTTCCGTTTTGGGTTAGTACTCTTAGGGTCAGGGTTAGGGTTAGGGTTAGGGTTAGGGTTAGGGTTAGGGTTAGGGTTAGGGTTAGGGTTACGTTCATGCCATGCACAGCTGAGGTTTAGAGTTGCGTTTAGGGTCAGGCCTCTTAGGGTCAGGATTAGGGTTAGGGTTAGGGTGCGGGTTAGGGTTAGCGTTAGGGTTAGGGTCAGGGTTAGGGTTAGGGTTAGGGTAAGGGTTAGGGTTAGGGTTAGGGTTAGGTACATGCCATGCACAGCTGTGGTTTAGAGTTGCGTTTAGGGTTAGGCCTCTTAGGGTTAGGGTTAAGGTTAGGGTTAGGGTTAGGGTTAGGGTTAGGGTTAGGGTTAGGGTTAAGTGCATGCCATGCACAGCTGAGGTTTAGAGTTCCGTTTTGGGTTAGGTCACTTAGGGTTAGGGTTAGGGTTAAGGTTAGGGTTAGGGTTAGGGTTAAGGTTAGGGTTAGGGTTAGGGTTAGGGTTAGGTACATGCCAAGCACAGCTGAGGTTTAGAGTTCCGTTTTGGGTTAGGCCTCTTAGGGTCAGGATTAGGGTTAGGGTTAGGGTTAGGGTTAGGGTTAGGGTTAGCGTTAGGGTTAGGGTTAGGGTTAGGATTAGGGTTAGGGTAAGGGTTAGGGTTAGGTACATGCCATGCACAGCTGAGGTTATAGAGTTCCGTCAAGGTTTAGGCCTCTTAGGGTCAGGGTTAGGGTTAGGTTTAGGATTAGGGTTAGGGTTATGGTTAGGGTTAGGTTTAGGGTTAGGGTTAGGGTTAGGGTTAGGGTTAGGGTTACGTACATGCCATGCACATCTGATGTTTAGAGTTCCGTTTAGGGTTAGGTCTCTTAGGGTTAGGGTTAAGTTTAGGGTTAGGGTTAGGGTTAGGGTTAGGGTTAGGGTTAGGGTTAGGGTTAGGGTTAGGGTTAGGGTTAGGGTTACGTACATGCCATGCACAGCTGAGGTTTAGAGTTGCGTTTAGGGTTAGGCCTCTTAAGGTTAGGGTTAAGGTTAGGGTTAAGGTTAGGGTTAGGGTTAGGGTTAAGTGCATGCCATGCACAGCTGAGGTTTAGAGTTGCGTTTAGGGTTAGGTCACTTAGGGTTAGGGTTAGGGTTAAGGTTAGGGTTAGGGTTAGGGTTAGGGTTAGTGTTAACTGCATGCCATGCACAGCTGAGGTTTTTGTTCCGTTTTGGGTTAGGACTCTTAGGGTCAGGGTTAGGGTTAGGGTTAGGGTTAGGGTTAGGGTTAGGGTTACGTACATGCCATGCACAGCTGAGGTTTAGAGTTGCGTTTAGGGTTAGGCCTCTTAGGGTCAGGATTAGGGTTAGGGTTAGGGTTCGGGTTAGGGTTAGGGTTAGGGTTAGGGTTAGGGTTAGGGTTAGGGTTACGTACATGCCATGCACAGCTGTGGTTTAGAGTTGCGTTTAGGGTTAGGACTCTTAGGGTTAGGGTTAAGGTTAGGGTTAGGGTTAGGGTTAGGGTTAGGGTTAGGGTTAGGGTTAGGGTTAGGGTTATGTACCTGCCCTGCACAGCTGAGGTTTAGAGTTCCGTTTAGGGTTAGGTCTCTTAGGGTTAGGATTAAGTTTAGGGTTAGGGTCAGGGTTAGGGTTAGGGTTAGGGTAAGGGTTAGGGTTAGGGTTAGGGTTAGGTACATGCCATGCACAGCTGTGGTTTAGAGTTGCGTTTAGGGTTAGGCCTCTTAGGGTTAGGGTTAAGGTTAGGGTTAGGGTTAGGGTTAGGGTTAGGGTTAGGGTTAGGGTTAAGTGCATGCCATGCACAGCTGAGGTTTAGAGTTCCGTTTTGGGTTAGGTCACTTAGGGTTAGGGTTAGGGTTAAGGTTAGGGTTAGGGTTAGGGTTAAGGTTAGGGTTAGGGTTAGGGTTAGGGTTAGGTACATGCCAAGCACAGCTGAGGTTTAGAGTTCCGTTTTGGGTTAGGCCTCTTAGGGTCAGGGTTAGGGTTAGGGTTAGGGTTAGGGTTAGGATTAGGGTTAGCGTTAGGGTTAGGGTTAGGGTTAGGATTAGGGTTAGGGTAAGGGTTAGGGTTAGGTACATGCCATGCACAGCTGAGGTTATAGAGTTCCGTCAAGGGTTAGGCCTCTTAGGGTCAGGGTTATGGTTAGGTTTAGGGTTAGGGTTAGGGTTAGGGTTAGTGTTAGGGTTAGGGTTAGGGTTAGGGTTAGGGTTAGGGTTAGGGTTATGTACCTGCCATGCACAGCTGAGGTTTGGAGTTCCGTCTAGGGTTAGGACTATTAGGGTCAGGATTAGGGTTAGGTTTAGGATTAGGGTTAGGGTTATGGTTAGGGTTAGGGTTAGGGTTAGGGTTAGGGTTAGGGTTAGGGTTACGTACATGCCATGCACATCTGATGTTTAGAGTTCCGTTTAGGGTTAGGTCTCTTAGGGTTAGGGTTAAGTTTAGGGTTAGGGTTAGAGTTAGGGTTAGGGTTAGGGTTATGGTTAGGGTTAGGGTTAGGGTTAGGGTTAGGGTTAGGGTTAGGGTTACGTACATGCCATGCACAGCTGAGGTTTAGAGTTGCGTTTAGGGTTAGGCCTCTTAAGGTTAGGGTTAAGGTTAGGGTTAAGGTTAGGGTTAGGGTTAGGGTTAAGTGCATGCCATGCACAGCTGAGGTTTAGAGTTCCGTTTTGGGTTAGGTCACTTAGGGTTAGGGTTAGGGTTAAGGTTAGGGTTAGGGTTAGGGTTAGGGTTAGTGTTAACTGCATGCCATGCACAGCTGAGGTTTTTGTTCCGTTTTGGGTTAGGACTCTTAGGGTCAGGGTTAGGGTTAGGGTTAGGGTTAGGGTTAGGGTTAGGGTTAGGGTGTAGGGTTAGGGTTAGGGTTACGTACATGCCATGCACAGCTGAGGTTTAGAGTTGCGTTTAGGGTTAGGCCTCTTAGGGTCAGGATTAGGGTTAGGTTTAGGATTAGGGTTAGGGTTATGGTTAGGGTTAGGGTTAGGGTTAGGGTTAGGGTTAGGGTTAGGGTTACGTACATGCCATGCACATCTGATGTTTAGAGTTCCGTTTAGGGTTAGGTCTCTTAGGGTTAGGGTTAAGTTTAGGGTTAGGGTTAGAGTTAGGGTTAGGGTTAGGGTTATGGTTAGGGTTAGGGTTAGGGTTAGGGTTAGGGTTAGGGTTAGGGTTACGTACATGCCATGCACAGCTGAGGTTTAGAGTTGCGTTTAGGGTTAGGCCTCTTAAGGTTAGGGTTAAGGTTAGGGTTAAGGTTAGGGTTAGGGTTAGGGTTAAGTGCATGCCATGCACAGCTGAGGTTTAGAGTTCCGTTTTGGGTTAGGTCACTTAGGGTTAGGGTTAGGGTTAAGGTTAGGGTTAGGGTTAGGGTTAGGGTTAGTGTTAACTGCATGCCATGCACAGCTGAGGTTTTTGTTCCGTTTTGGGTTAGGACTCTTAGGGTCAGGGTTAGGGTTAGGGTTAGGGTTAGGGTTAGGGTTAGGGTTAGGGTGTAGGGTTAGGGTTAGGGTTACGTACATGCCATGCACAGCTGAGGTTTAGAGTTGCGTTTAGGGTTAGGCCTCTTAGGGTCAGGATTAGGGTTAGGGTTAGGGTTCGGGTTAGGGTTAGGGTTAGGGTTAGGGTTAGGGTTAGGGTTAGGGTTAGGTACATGCCATGCACAGCTGAGGTTTAGAGTTCCGTCAAGGGTTAGGCCTCTTAGGGTCAGGATTAGGGTTAGGTTTAGGGTTAGGGTTAGGGTTAGGGTTAGTGTTAGGGTTAGGGTTAGGGTTAGGGTTATGTACCTGCCCTGCACAGCTGAGGTTTAGAGTTCCGTTTAGGGTTAGGTCTCTTAGGGTTAGGGTTAAGTTTAGGGTTAGGGTTAGGGTTAGGGTTACGGTTAGGGTTAGGGTTAGGGTTAGGGTTACGTACATGCCATGCACAGCTGTGGTTTAGAGTTGCGTTTAGGGTTAGGACTCTTAGGGTTAGGGTTAGGGTTAGGGTTAGGGTTAGGGTTAAGTGCATGCCATGCACAGCTGAGGTTTAGAGTTCCGTTTTGGGGTTTGATCACTTAGGGTTAGGGTTAGGGTTAAGGTTAGGGTTAGGGTTAGGGTTAGGGTTAGGGTTAGGGTTAGGTACATGCCAAGCACAGCTGAGGTTTAGAGTTCCGTTTTGGGTTAGGCCTCTTAGGGTCAGGGTTAGGGTTAGGGTTAGGTTTAGGGTTAGGGTTAGGGTTAGGGTTAGTGTTAGGGTTACCTACATGCCATGCACAGCTGAGGTTTAGAGTTGCGTTTAGGGTTAGGCCTCTTAGGGTTAGGGTTAAGGTTAGGGTTAGGGTTAGGGTTAGGGTTAGGGTTAGGGTTAGGGTTAGGGTTAGGGTTAGGGTTAGGGTTACGTACATGCCATGCACAGCTGAGGTTTAGAGTTCCGTTTTGGGTTAGGCCTCTTAGCGTCAGGGTTAGGGTTAGGGTTAGGGTTAAAGTTAGGGTTAGGGTTAGGGTTAGGGTTAGGGTTAGGGTTAGGGTTACGTACATGCCATGCACAGCTGAGGTTTAGAGTTCCGTCAAGGGTTAGGCCTCTTAGGGTCAGGATTAGGGTTAGGTTAGGGTTAGGGTTAGGGTTAGGGTTACGGTTAGGGTTATGTACCTGCCCTGCACAGCTGAGGTTTAGAGTTGCGTTTAGGGTTAGGTCTCTTAGGGTTAGGGTTAAGTTTAGGGTTAGGGTTAGGGTTAGGGTTAGGGTTAGGGTTAGGGTTAGGTACCTGCCATGCACAGCTGAGGTTTAGAGTTGCGTTTTGGGTCAGGTCACTTAGGGTTAGGGTTAGGGTTAAGGTTAGGGTTAGGGTTAGGGTTAGGGTTAGTGTTAACTGCATGCCATGCACAGCTGAGGTTTTTGTTCCGTTTTGGGTTAGGACTCTTAGGGTCAGGGTTAGGGTTAGGGTTAGGGTTAGGGTTAGGGTTAGGGTTAGGGTGTAGGGTTAGGGTTAGGGTTAGGTACATGCCATGCACAGCTGAGGTTTAGAGTTGCTTCAAGGGTTAGGCCTCTTAGGGTCAGGATTAGGGTTAGGGTTAGGGTTCGGGTTAGGGTTATGGTTAGGGTTAGGGTTAGGGTTTAGGGTTAGGGTTAGGTACATGCCATGCACAGCTGAGGTTTAGAGTTCCGTTTTGGGTTAGGCCTCTTAGGGTCAGGATTAGGGTTAGGTTTAGGGTTAGGGTTAGGGTTAGGGTTAGTGTTAGGGTTAGGGTTAGGGTTAGGGTTATGTACCTGCCCTGCACAGCTGAGGTTTAGAGTTCCGTTTAGGGTTAGGTCTCTTAGGGTTAGGGTTAAGTTTAGGGTTAGGGTTAGGGTTAGGGTTAGTGTTAGGGTTAGGGTTAGGGTTAGGGTTAGGGTTACGTACATGCCATGCACAACTGTTTTTTAGAGTTGCGTTTAGGGTTAGGACTCTTAGGGTTAGGGTTAAGGTTAGGGTTAGGGTTAGGGTTAGGGTTAGGGTTAGGGTTAGGGTTAAGTGCATGCCATGCACAGCTGAGGTTTAGAGTTCCATTTTGGGTTAGATCACTTAGGGTTAGGGTTAGGGTTAAGGTTAGGGTTAGGGTTAGGGTTAGGGTTAGGGTTAGGGTTAGGTACATGCCAAGCACAGCTGAGGTTTAGAGTTCTGTTTTGGGTTAGGCCTCTTAGGGTCAGGGTTAGGGTTAGGGTTAGGTTTAGGGTTAGGGTTAGGGTTAGGGTTAGGGTTAGGGTTAGGGTTACGTACATGCCATGCACAGCTGAGGTTTAGAGTTGCGTTTAGGGTTAGGCCTCTTAGGGTTACGGTTAAGGTTAGGTTTAGGGTTAGGGTTAGGGTTAGGGTTAGGGTTAGGGTTAGGGTTAGGGTTAGGGTTAGGGTTAAGTGCATGCCATGCACAGCTGAGGTTTAGAGTTGCGTTTAGGGTTAGGCCTCTTAGGGTTAGGGTTAAGGTTAGGGATAGGGTTAGGGTTAGGGTTAGGGTTAGGGTTAGGGTTACGTACATGCCATGCACAGCTGAGGTTTAGAGTTCCGTTTTGGGTTAGGCCTCTTAGCGTCAGGGTTAGGGTTAGGCTTAGGGTTAAAGTTTGGGTTAGGGTTAGGGTTAGGGTTAGGGTTAGGGTTAGGGTTAGGGTTACGTACATGCCATGCACAGCTGAGGTTTAGAGTTCCGTCAAGTGTTAGGCCTCTTAGGGTCAGGGTTAGGGTTAGGTTAGGGTTAGGGTTAGGGTTAGGGTTACGGTTAGGGTTATGTACCTGCCCTGCACAGCTGAGGTTTAGAGTTGCGTTTAGGGTTAGGTCTCTTAGGGTTAGGGTTAAGGTTAGGGTTAGGGTTAGGGTTAGGGTTAGGGTTAGGGTTAGGGTTAGGGTTAGGGTTAGGGTTAGGGTTATGTACCTGCCCTGCACAGCTGAGGTTTAGAGTTCCGTTTAGGGTTAGGTCTCTTAGGGTTAGGATTAAGTTTAGGGTTAGGGTCAGGGTTAGGGTTAGGGTTAGGGTAAGGGTTAGGGTTAGGGTTAGGGTTACGTACATGCCATGCACAGCTGTGGTTTAGAGTTGCGTTTAGGGTTAGGCCTCTTAGGGTTAGGGTTAAGGTTAGGGTTAGGGTTAGGGTTAGGGTTAGGGTTAGGGTTAAGTGCATGCCATGCACAGCTGAGGTTTAGAGTTCCGTTTTGGGTTAGGTCACTTAGGGTTAGGGTTAGGGTTAAGGTTAGGGTTAGGGTTAGGGTTAGGGTTAGGGTTAGGGTTAGGGTTAGGGTTAGGTACATGCCAAGCACAGCTGAGGTTTAGAGTTCCGTTTTGGGTTAGGCCTCTTAGGGTCAGGGTTAGGGTTAGGGTTAGGGTTAGGGTTAGGGTTAGGGTTAGCGTTAGGGTTAGGGTTAGGGTTAGGATTAGGGTTAGGGTAAGGGTTAGGGTTAGGTACATGCCATGCACAGCTGAGGTTATAGAGTTCCGTCAAGGGTTAGGCCTCTTAGGGTCAGGGTTAGGGTTAGGTTTAGGGTTAGGGTTAGGGTTAGGGTTAGGGTTAGGGTTAGGGTTAGGGTTAGGGTTAGGGTTAGGGTTATGTACCTGCAATGCACAGCTGAGGTTTGGAGTTCCGTCTAGGGTTAGGACTCTTAGGGTCAGGATTAGGGTTAGGTTTAGGATTAGGGTTAGGGTTATGGTTAGGGTTAGGGTTAGGGTTAGGGTTAGGGTTAGGGTTACGTACATGCCATGCACATCTGATGTTTAGAGTTCCGTTTAGGGTTAGGTCTCTTAGGGTTAGGGTTAAGTTTAGGGTTAGGGTTAGGGTTAGGGTTAGGGTTAGGGTTAGGGTTAGGGTTAGGGTTAGGGTTAGGGTTAGGGTTAGGTACATGCCATGCACAGCTGAGGTTTAGAGTTGCGTTTAGGGTTAGGCCTCTTAAGGTTAGGGTTAAGGTTAGGGTTAGGGTTAGGGTTAGGGTTAGGGTTAAGTGCATGCCATGCACAGCTGAGGTTTAGAGTTCCGTTTTGGGTTAGGTCACTTAGGGTTAGGGTTAGGGTTAGGGTTAGGGTTAGGGTTAGGGTTAGTGTTAACTGCATGCCATGCACAGCTGAGGTTTTTGTTCCGTTTTGGGTTAGGACTCTTAGGGTCAGGGTTAGGGTTAGGGTTAGGGTTAGGGTTAGGGTTAGGGTTAGGGTGTAGGGTTAGGGTTAGGGTTACGTACATGCCATGCACAGCTGAGGTTTAGAGTTGCGTTTAGGGTTAGGCCTCTTAGGGTCAGGATTAGGGTTAGGGTTATGGTTAGGGTTAGGGTTACGGTTAGGGTTAGGGTTAGGGTTAGGGTTAGGTACATGCCATGCACAGCTGAGGTTTAGATTTCCGTCAAGGGTTAGGCCTCTTAGGGTCAGGATTAGGGTTAGGTTTAGGCTTAGGGTTAGGGTTAGGGTTAGTGTTAGGGTTAGTGTTAGGGTTAGGGTTAGGTACTTGCCCTGCACAGCTGAGGTTTAGAGTTCCGTTTAGGGTTAGGTCTCTTAGGGTTAGGGTTAAGTTTAGGGTTAGGGTTAGGGTTAGGGTTAGGGTTAGGGTTAGGGTTAGGGTTAGGGTTACGTACATGCCATGCACAGCTGTGGTTTAGAGTTGCGTTTAGGGTTAGGACTCTTAGGGTTAGGGTTAAGGTTAGGGTTAGGGTTAGGGTTAGGGTTAGGGTTAGGGTTAAGTGCATGCCATGCACAGCTGAGGTTTAGAGTTCCGTTTTGGGTTAGATCACTTAGGGTTAGGGTTAGGGTTAAGGTTAGGGTTAGGGTTAGGGTTAGGGTTAGGGTTAGGGTTAGGGTTAGGGTGTAGGGTTAGGGTTAGGGTTAGGTACATGCCATGCACAGCTGAGGTTTAGAGTTGCTTCAAGGGTTAGGCCTCTTAGGGTCAGGATTAGGGTTAGGGTTAGGGTTCGGGTTAGGGTTTAGGGTTAGGGTTAGGTATATGCCATGCACAGCTGAGGTTTAGAGTTCCGTCAAGGGTTAGGCCTCTTAGGGTCAGGATTAGGGTTAGGTTTAGGGTTAGGGTTAGGGTTAGGGTTAGTGTTAGGGTTAGGGTTAGGGTTAGGGTTATGTACCTGCCCTGCACAGCTGAGGTTTAGAGTTCCGTTTAGGGTTAGGTCTCTTAGGGTTAGGGTTAAGTTTAGGGTTAGGGTTAGGGTTAGGGTTAGTGTTAGGGTTAGGGTTAGGGTTAGGGTTAGGGTTACGTACATGCCATGCACAACTGTTTTTTAGAGTTGCGTTTAGGGTTAGGACTCTTAGGGTTAGGGTTAAGGTTAGGGTTAGGGTTAGGGTTAGGGTTAGGGTTAGGGTTAGGGTTAAGTGCATGCCATGCACAGCTGAGGTTTAGAGTTCCATTTTGGGTTAGATCACTTAGGGTTAGGGTTAGGGTTAAGGTTAGGGTTAGGGTTAGGGTTAGGGTTAGGGTTAGGGTTAGGTACATGCCAAGCACAGCTGAGGTTTAGAGTTCCGTTTTGGGTTAGGCCTCTTAGGGTCAGGGTTAGGGTTAGGGTTAGGTTTAGGGTTAGGGTTAGGGTTAGGGTTAGGGTTAGGGTTAGGGTTACGTACATGCCATGCACAGCTGAGGTTTAGAGTTGCGTTTAGGGTTAGGCCTCTTAGGGTTACGGTTAAGGTTAGGTTTAGGGTTAGGGTTAGGGTTAGGGTTAGGGTTAGGGTTAGGGTTAGGGTTAGGGTTAGGGTTAAGTGCATGCCATGCACAGCTGAGGTTTAGAGTTGCGTTTAGGGTTAGGCCTCTTAGGGTTAGGGTTAAGGTTAGGGATAGGGTTAGGGTTAGGGTTAGGGTTAGGGTTAGGGTTACGTACATGCCATGCACAGCTGAGGTTTAGAGTTCCGTTTTGGGTTAGGCCTCTTAGCGTCAGGGTTAGGGTTAGGCTTAGGGTTAAAGTTTGGGTTAGGGTTAGGGTTAGGGTTAGGGTTAGGGTTAGGGTTAGGGTTACGTACATGCCATGCACAGCTGAGGTTTAGAGTTCCGTCAAGTGTTAGGCCTCTTAGGGTCAGGGTTAGGGTTAGGTTAGGGTTAGGGTTAGGGTTAGGGTTACGGTTAGGGTTATGTACCTGCCCTGCACAGCTGAGGTTTAGAGTTGCGTTTAGGGTTAGGTCTCTTAGGGTTAGGGTTAAGGTTAGGGTTAGGGTTAGGGTTAGGGTTAGGGTTAGGGTTAGGGTTAGGGTTAGGGTTAGGGTTAGGGTTAGGGTTATGTACCTGCCCTGCACAGCTGAGGTTTAGAGTTCCGTTTAGGGTTAGGTCTCTTAGGGTTAGGATTAAGTTTAGGGTTAGGGTCAGGGTTAGGGTTAGGGTTAGGGTAAGGGTTAGGGTTAGGGTTAGGGTTACGTACATGCCATGCACAGCTGTGGTTTAGAGTTGCGTTTAGGGTTAGGCCTCTTAGGGTTAGGGTTAAGGTTAGGGTTAGGGTTAGGGTTAGGGTTAGGGTTAGGGTTAAGTGCATGCCATGCACAGCTGAGGTTTAGAGTTCCGTTTTGGGTTAGGTCACTTAGGGTTAGGGTTAGGGTTAAGGTTAGGGTTAGGGTTAGGGTTAGGGTTAGGGTTAGGGTTAGGGTTAGGTACATGCCAAGCACAGCTGAGGTTTAGAGTTCCGTTTTGGGTTAGGCCTCTTAGGGTCAGGGTTAGGGTTAGGGTTAGGGTTAGGGTTAGGGTTAGGGTTAGCGTTAGGGTTAGGGTTAGGGTTAGGATTAGGGTTAGGGTAAGGGTTAGGGTTAGGTACATGCCATGCACAGCTGAGGTTATAGAGTTCCGTCAAGGGTTAGGCCTCTTAGGGTCAGGGTTAGGGTTAGGTTTAGGGTTAGGGTTAGGGTTAGGGTTAGGGTTAGGGTTAGGGTTAGGGTTAGGGTTAGGGTTAGGGTTATGTACCTGCAATGCACAGCTGAGGTTTGGAGTTCCGTCTAGGGTTAGGACTCTTAGGGTCAGGATTAGGGTTAGGTTTAGGATTAGGGTTAGGGTTATGGTTAGGGTTAGGGTTAGGGTTAGGGTTAGGGTTAGGGTTACGTACATGCCATGCACATCTGATGTTTAGAGTTCCGTTTAGGGTTAGGTCTCTTAGGGTTAGGGTTAAGTTTAGGGTTAGGGTTAGGGTTAGGGTTAGGGTTAGGGTTAGGGTTAGGGTTAGGTACATGCCATGCACAGCTGAGGTTTAGAGTTGCGTTTAGGGTTAGGCCTCTTAAGGTTAGGGTTAAGGTTAGGGTTAGGGTTAGGGTTAGGGTTAGGGTTAAGTGCATGCCATGCACAGCTGAGGTTTAGAGTTCCGTTTTGGGTTAGGTCACTTAGGGTTAGGGTTAGGGTTAGGGTTAGGGTTAGGGTTAGGGTTAGGGTTAGTGTTAACTGCATGCCATGCACAGCTGAGGTTTTTGTTCCGTTTTGGGTTAGGACTCTTAGGGTCAGGGTTAGGGTTAGGGTTAGGGTTAGGGTTAGGGTTAGGGTTAGGGTGTAGGGTTAGGGTTAGGGTTACGTACATGCCATGCACAGCTGAGGTTTAGAGTTGCGTTTAGGGTTAGGCCTCTTAGGGTCAGGATTAGGGTTAGGGTTATGGTTAGGGTTAGGGTTAGGGTTAGGGTTAGGGTTAGGGTTAGGGTTAGGTACATGCCATGCACAGCTGAGGTTTAGATTTCCGTCAAGGGTTAGGCCTCTTAGGGTCAGGATTAGGGTTAGGTTTAGGCTTAGGGTTAGGGTTAGGGTTAGTGTTAGGGTTAGGGTTAGGGTTAGGGTTAGGTACTTGCCCTGCACAGCTGAGGTTTAGAGTTCCGTTTAGGGTTAGGTCTCTTAGGGTTAGGGTTAAGTTTAGGGTTAGGGTTAGGGTTAGGGTTAGGGTTAGGGTTAGGGTTAGGGTTAGGGTTACGTACATGCCATGCACAGCTGTGGTTTAGAGTTGCGTTTAGGGTTAGGACTCTTAGGGTTAGGGTTAAGGTTAGGGTTAGGGTTAGGGTTAGGGTTAGGGTTAGGGTTAAGTGCATGCCATGCACAGCTGAGGTTTAGAGTTCCGTTTTGGGTTAGATCACTTAGGGTTAGGGTTAGGGTTAAGGTTAGGGTTAGGGTTAGGGTTAGGGTTAGGGTTAGGGTTAGGTACATGCCAAGCACAGCTGAGGTTTAGAGTTCCGTTTTGGGTTAGGCCTCTTAGGGTCAGGGTTAGGGTTAGGGTTAGGTTTAGGGTTAGGGTTAGGGTTAGGGTTAGTGTTAGGGTTACTTACATGCCATGCACAGCTGAGGTTTAGAGTTGCGTTTAGGGTTAGGCCTCTTAGGGTTAGGGTTAAGGTTAGGGTTAGGGTTAGGGTTAGGGTTAGGGTTAGGGTTAGGGTTAGGGTTAGGGTTACGGTTAGGGTTAGGGTTACGTACATGCCATGCACAGCTGAGGTTTAGAGTTCCGTTTTGGGTTAGGCCTCTTAGCGTCAGGGTTAGGGTTAGGGTTAGGGTTAGGTTTAAAGTTAGGGTTAGGGTTAGGGTTAGGGTTACGGTTTAGGGTTATGTACCTGCCCTGCACCGCTGAGGTTTAGAGTTGCGTTTAGGGTTAGGTCTCTTAGGGTTAGGGTTAAGTTTAGGGTTAGGATTAGGGTTAGGGTTAGGGTTAGGGTTAGGGTTAGGGTTAGGGTTAGGGTTAGGGTTAGGGTTAGGTACATGCCATGCACAGCTGAGGTTTAGAGTTGCGTTTAGGGTTAGGCCTCTTAAGGTTAGGGTTAAGGTTAGGGTTAGGGTTAGGGTTAGGGTTAGGGTTAAGTGCATGCCATGCACAGCTGAGGTTTAGAGTTCCGTTTTGGGTTAGGTCACTTAGGGTTAGGGTTAGGGTTAAGGTTAGGGTTAGGGTTAGGGTTAGGGTTAGTGTTAACTGCATGCCATGCACAGCTGAGGTTTTTGTTCCGTTTTGGGTTAGGACTCTTAGGGTCAGGGTTAGGGTTAGGGTTAGGGTTAGGGTTAGGGTTAGGGTTAGGGTGTAGGGTTAGGGTTAGGGTTACGTACATGCCATGCACAACTGAGGTTTAGAGTTGCGTTTAGGGTTAGGCCTCTTAGGGTCAGGATTAGGGTTAGGGTTAGGGTTCGGGTTAGGGTTAGGGTTAGGGTTAGGGTTAGGGTTAGGGTTAGGATTAGGGTTAGGTACATGCCATGCACAGCTGAGGTTTAGAGTTCCGTCAAGGGTTAGGCCTCTTAGGGTCAGGAATAGGGTTAGGTTTAGGGTTAGGGTTAGGGTTAGGGTTAGTGTTAGGGTTAGGGTTAGGGTTAGGGTTATGTACCTGCCCTGCACAGCTGAGGTTTAGAGTTCCTTTTAGGGTTAGGTCTCTTAGGGTTAGGGTTAAGTTTAGGGTTAGGGTTAGGGTTAGGGTTAGGGTTAGGGTTAGGGTTAGGGTTAGGGTTACGTACATGCCATGCACAGCTGTGGTTTAGAGTTGCGTTTAGGGTTAGGACTCTTAGGGTTAGGGTTAAGGTTAGGGTTAGGGTTAGGGTTAGGGTTAGGGTTAGGGTTAAGTGCATGCCATGCACAGCTGAGGTTTAGAGTTCCGTTTTGGGTTAGATCACTTAGGGTTAGGGTTAGGGTTAAGGTTAGGGTTAGGGTTAGGGTTAGGGTTAGGGTTAGGGTTAGGTACATGCCAAGCACAGCTGAGGTTTAGAGTTCCGTTTTGGGTTAGGCCTCTTAGGGTCAGGGTTAGGGTTAGGGTTAGGTTTAGGGTTAGGGTTAGGGTTAGGGTTAGTGTTAGGGTTACCTACATGCCATGCACAGCTGAGGTTTAGAGTTGCGTTTAGGGTTAGGCCTCTTAGGGTTAGGGTTAAGGTTAGGGTTAGGGTTAGGGTTAGGGTTAGGGTTACGTACATGCCATGCACAGCTGAGGTTTAGAGTTCCGTTTTGGGTTAGGCCTCTTAGCGTCAGGGTTAGGGTTAGGGTTAGGGTTAAAGTTCGGGTTAGGGTTAGGGTTAGGGTTAGGGTTAGGGTTAGGGTTACGTACATGCCATGCACAGCTGAGGTTTAGAGTTCCGTCAAGGGTTAGGCCTCTTAGGGTTAGGTTTAGGGTTAGGCTTAGGGTTAGGGTTAGGGTTAGGGTTACGGTTAGGGTTACGTACATGCCATGCACAGCTGTGGTTTAGAGTTGCGTTTAGGGTTAGGCCTCTTAGGGTTAGGGTTAAGGTTAGGGTTAGGGTTAGGGTTAGGGTTAGGGTTAGGGTTAAGTGCATGCCATGCACAGCTGAGGTTTAGAGTTCCGTTTTGGGTTAGATCACTTAGGGTTAGGGTTAGGGTTAAGGTTAGGGTTAGGGTTAGGGTTAGGGTTAGGGTTAGGGTTAGGGTTAAGTGCATGCCATGCACAGCTGATGTTTAGAGTTCCGTTTTGGGTTAGGCCTCTTAGGGTCAGGGTTAGGGTTAGGGTTAGGTTTAGGGTTAGGGTTAGGGTTAGGGTTAGTGTTAGGGTTACCTACATGCCATGCACAGCTGAGGTTTAGAGTTGCGTTTAGGGTTAGGCCTCTTAAGGTTAGGGTTAAGGTTAGGGTTAGGGTTAGGGTTAGGTTTAGGGTTAGGGTTAGGGTTAGGGTTAGGGTTAGGGTTAGGGTTAGGGTTAGGGTTAGGGTTAGGGTTAGGGTTAGGTACATGCCAAGAACAGCTGAGGTTTAGAGTTCCGTTTTGGGTTAGGCCTCTTAGGGTCAGGATTAGGGTTAGGGTTAGGGTTAGGGTTAGGGTTAGGGTTAGGGTTAAGTGCATGCCATGCACAGCTGAGGTTTAGAGTTTCGTTTTGGGTTAGGTCTCTTAGGGTTAGGGTTAGGTTTAGGGTTAGGGTTAGGGTTAGGGTTAGTGTTAGGGTTACCTACATGCCATGCACAGCTGAGGTTTAGAGTTGCGTTTAGGGTTAGGCCTCTTAAGGTTAGGGTTAAGGTTAGGGTTAGGGTTAGGGTTAGGGTTAGGGTTAGGGTTAGGGTTAGGGTTACGTACATGCCATGCACAGCTGAGGTTTAGAGTTCCGTTTTGGGTTAGGCCTCTTAGGGTCAGGGTTAGGGTTAGGGTTAGGGTTAGGGTTAGGGTTAGGGTTAGGGTTAGGGTTACGTACATGCCATGCACAGCTGAGGTTTAGAGTTGCGTTTAGGGTTAGGCCTCTTAGGGTCAGGATTAGAGTTTGGGTTAGGGTTAGCGTTAGGGTTAGGGTTAGGGTTAGGGTTAGGGTTAGGGTTAGGGTTAATTGCATGCCATGCACAGCTGAGGTTTAGAGTTTCGTTTTGGGTTAGGTCTCTTAGGGTTAGGGTTAGGGTTAAGG
>NW_026599617.1:745000-747500 GCF_023634155.1 Falco peregrinus | reverse complement strand
GTTAGGGTTAGGGTTAGGGTTAGGGTTAGTGTTAACTGCATGCCATGCACAGCTGAGGTTTAGAGTTCCGTTTTGGGTTAGGCCTCTTAGGGTCAGGGTTAGGGTTAGGGTTAGGGTTAGGGTTAGGGTTAGGGTTAGGGTTAGGGTTAGGGTTAGGGTTAGGGTTAGGGTTACGTACATGCCATGCACAGCTGAGGTTTAGAGTTCCGTCAAGGGTTAGGCCTCTTAGGGTTAGGGTTAGGGTTAGGGTTAGGGTTAGGGTTAGGGTTAGGGTTACGGTTAGGGTTATGTACCTGCCCTGCACAGCTGAGGTTTAGAGTTGCGTTTAGGGTTAGGTCTCTTAGGGTTAGGGTTAAGTTTAGGGTTAGGGTTAGGGTTAGGGTTAGGGTAAGGGTTAGGGTTAGGGTTACGTACATGCCATGCACAGCTGTGGTTTAGAGTTGCGTTTAGGGTTAGGCCTCTTAGGGTTAGGGTTAAGGTTAGGGTTAGGGTTAGGGTTAGGGTTAGGGTTAGGGTTAAGTGCATGCCATGCACAGCTGAGGTTTAGAGTTCCGTTTTGGGTTAGATCACTTAGGGTTAGGGTTAGGGTTAGGGTTAAGGTTAGGGTTAGGGTTAGGGTTAGGGTTAGGGTTAGGGTTAGGGTTAAGTGCATGCCATGCACAGCTGAGGTTTAGAGTTGCGTTTTGGGTTAGGCCTCTTAGGGTCAGGGTTAGGGTTAGGGTTAGGTTTAGGGTTAGGGTTAGGGTTAGGGTTAGTGTTAGGGTTACCTACATGCCATGCACAGCTGAGGTTTAGAGTTGCGTTTAGGGTTAGGCCTCTTAAGGTTAGGGTTAAGGTTAGGGTTAGGGTTAGGGTTAGGGTTAGGGTTAGGGTTAGGGTTAGGGTTAAGTGCATGCCATGCACAGCTGAGGTTTAGAGTTTCGTTTTGGGTTAGGTCTCTTAGGGTTAGGGTTAGGTTTAGGGTTAGGGTTAGGGTTAGGGTTAGTGTTAGGGTTACCTACATGCCAAGCACAGCTGAGGTTTAGAGTTGCGTTTAGGGTTAGGCCTCTTAAGGTTAGGGTTAAGGTTAGGGTTAGGGTTAGGGTTAGGGTTAGGGTTAGGGTTAGGGTTAGGGTTAGGGTTAGGGTTACGTACATGCCATGCACAGCTGAGGTTTAGAGTTCCGTTTTGGGTTAGGCCTCTTAGGGTCAGGGTTAGGGTTAGGGTTAGGGTTAGGGTTAGGGTTAGGGTTAGGGTTACGTACATGCCATGCACAGCTGAGGTTTAGAGTTGCGTTTAGGGGTAGGCCTCTTAGGGTCAGGATTAGAGTTTGGGTTAGGGTTAGCGTTAGGGTTAGGGTTAGGGTTAGGGTTAGGGTTAAGTGCATGCCATGCACAGCTGAGGTTTAGAGTTTCGTTTTGGGTTAGGTCTCTTAGGGTTAGGGTTAGGGTTAAGGTTAGGGTTAGGGTTAGGGTTAGGGTTAGGGTTAGTGTTAACTGCATGCCATGCACAGCTGAGGTTTAGAGTTCCGTTTTGGGTTAGGCCTCTTAGGGTCAGGGTTAGGGTTAGGGTTAGGGTTAGGGTTAGGGTTAGGGTTAGGGTTAGGGTTAGGGTTAGGGTTAAGTGCATGCCATGCACAGCTGAGGTTTAGAGTTCCGTTTTGTGTTAGGCCGGTTAGGGTTAGGGTTAGGGTTAGGGTTAGGGTTAGGGTTAGGGTTAGGGTTAGGGTTAGGGTTACGTACATGCCATGCACAGCTGAGGTTTAGAGTTGCGTTTAGGGTTAGGCCTCTTAGGGTTAGCGTTAGGGTTAGGGTTAGGGTTAGGGTTAGGGTTACGGTTAGGGTTAGGGTTAGGGTTAGGGTTAGGGTTAGGGTTAGGGTTAGGGTTATGTACATGCCATGCACAGCTGAGGTTTAGAGTTACGAAAGGGGTATGCCCAATAGGGTCAGGATTAGAGTTAGGGTTAGGGTTAGGGTTAGGGTTAGGGTTAAGTGCATGCTATGCACAGCTGAGGTTTAGAGATCCGTTTTGGGTTAGGCCTCTTAGGGTCAGGGTTAGTGTTAGGATTAGGGTTAGGGTTAGGGTTAGGGTTAGGGTTAGGGTTAGGGTTAGGGTTATGGTTAGGGTTATGTACATGCCATGCACAGCTGAGGTTTAGAGTTCCGTCAAGGGTTAGGCCCCTTAGGGTCAGGATTAGAGTTTGGGTTAGGGTTAGCGTTAGGGTTAGGGTTAGGGTTAGGGTTAGGGTTAGGGTTAGGGTTAGGGTTAGGGTTAGGGTTAGGGTTAGGGTTAAGTGCATGCCATGAACAGCTGAGGTTTAGAGTTCCGTTTTGGGTTAGGCCTCTTAGGGTCACGGTTAGGGTAGGGTTAGCGTTAGGGTTAAGGTCAGGGTTAGGGTTAGGGTTAGGGTTACCTACATGCCATGCATAGCTGAGGTTTAGAGTTGCGTTTAGGGTTAGGCCTCTTAGGGTTAGGGTTAAGGTTAGGATTAGGGATAGGGTTAGGGTTAGAGTTAGGGTTA
>NW_026599617.1:695000-697500 GCF_023634155.1 Falco peregrinus | reverse complement strand
AGGGTTAGGTTTAGGGTTAGGGTTACCTACATGCCATGCACAGCTGAGGTTTAGAGTTCCGTTTTGGGTTCGGCCTCTTAGGGTCAGGGTTAGGGTTAGGGTTAGGCTTAGGTTTAGGGTTAGGGTTAGGTACATGCCATGCACAGCTGAGGTTTAGAGTTGCGTTTAGGGTTAGGCCTCTTAGGGTCAGGATTAGGGTTAGGGTTAGGGTTCGGGTTAGCGTTAGGGTTAGGGTTAGGGTTAGGACTAGGGTTAGGGTAAGGGTTAGGGTTAGGTACATGCCATGCACAGCTGAGCTTATAGAGTTCCGTCAAGGGTTAGGCCTCTTAGGGTCAGGATTAGGGTTAAGTTTAGGGTTAGGGTTAGGGTTAGGTTTAGGGTTAGGGTTAGGGTTAGGGTTGGGGTTAGGTTTAGGGTTAGGGTTAGGGTTATGTACCTGCCATGCACAGCTTAGGTTTAGAGTTCCGTCTAGGGTTAGGACTCTTAGGGTCAGGATTAGGGTTAGGTTTAGGATTAGGGTTAGGGTTCTGGTTAGGGTTAGGGTTAGGGTTAGGGTTAGGTTTAGGGTTAGGGTTAGGGTTATGTACCTGCCATGCACAGCTGAGGTTTAGAGTTCCGTCTAGGGTTAGGACTCTTAGGGTCAGGATTAGGGTTAGGTTTAGGATTAAGGTTAAGGTTATGGTTAGGGTTAGGGTTAGGGTTAGGGTTAGGGTTACGTACATGCCATGCACATCTGAGGTTTAGAGTTCCGTTTAGGCTTAGGTCTCTTAGGGTTAGGGTTAAGTTTAGGGTTAGGGTTAGGGTTAGGGTTAGGGTTAGGGTTAGGGTTAGGGTTAGGGTTACGTACATGCCATGCACAGCTGAGGTTTAGAGTTGCGTTTAGGGTTAGGCCTCTTAGGGTCAGGATTAGGGTTAGGGTTAGGTTTCGGGTTAGCGTTAGGGTTAGGGTTAGGGTTAGGGTTAGGGTTAGGGTTAGAGTTAGGGTTAGGGTTAGGTACATGCCATGAACAGCTGAGGTTTAGAGTTGCGTTTTGTGTTAGGCCGGTTAGGGTTAGGGTTCGGGTTAGGGTTAGGGTTAGGGTTAGGGTTAGGGTTAATGTTAGGGTTAGGTACATGCCATGCACAGCTGAGGTTTAGAGTTGCGTTTAGGGTTAGGCCTCTTAGGGTTAGGTTTAGGGTTAGGGTTAGGGTTAGGGTTAGGGTTAGGGTTATGTACATGCCATGCACAGCTGAGGTTTAGAGTTCCGTCAAGGGATAGGCCCGATAGGGTCAGGATTAGAGTTAGGGTTAGGGTTAGGGTTAGGGTTAGGGTTAGGGTTAGGGTTAGGGTTAAGTGCATGCCATGCACAGCTGAGGTTTAGAGTTCCGTTTTGGGTTAGGCCTCTTAGGGTCAGGGTTAGTGTTAGGATTAGGGTTAGGGTTAGGGTTAGGGTTAGGTTTAGGGTTATGTACATGCCATGCTCAGCTGAGGTTTAGAGTTCCGTCAAGAATTAGACAACTTAGGGTCAGGATTAGAGTTAGGGTTAGGGTTAGGGTTAGGGTTAGGGTTAGGGTTAGGGTTAGGGTTACGTACATGCCATGCACAGCTGAGGTTTAGAGTTGCGTTTAGAGTTAGGCCTCTTAGGGTTAGGGTCAGGGTAAGGGTTAGGGTTTAGGGTTAGGGTTACGGTTAGGGTTAGAATGAGTGTTAGGGTTAGGGTTAGGGTTAGGGTTAGGGTTAGGTACATGCCATGCACAGCTGAGGTTTAGAGTTCCGTCAAGGGTTATGACCCTTAGGGTCAGGATTAGGGTTAGGGTTAGGGTTAGGGTTAGGGTTAGGGTTAGGGTTAGGGTTAGGGTTAGGGTTAGGGTTAGGGTTACGTACATGCCATGCACAGCTGAGGTTTAGAGTTGCGTTTAGAGTTAGGCCTCTTAGGGTTAGGGTCAGGGTTAGGGTTAGGGTTTAGGGTTAGGGTTACGGTTAGGGTTAGAATGAGTGTTAGGGTTAGGGTTAGGGTTAGGGTTAGGGTTAGGTACATGCCATGCACAGCTGAGGTTTAGAGTTCCGTTTTGGGTTAGGCCTCTTAGGGTCAGGATTAGGGTTAGGGTTAGGCTTAGGGTTACGGTTAGGGTTATGTACATGCCATGCACAGCTGAGGTTTTGAGTTCCGTCAAGGGTTAGGCCTCTTAGGGTCAGGATTAGGGTTAGGTTTAGGGTTAGGCTTAGGGTTAGGGTTAGGGTTAGGGTTTGGTTTAGGGTTATGTACCTGCCATGCACAGCTGAGGTTTAGAGTTCCATCTAGGGTTAGGACTCTTAGGGTAAGGATTAGGGTTAGGTTTAGGATTAGGGTTAGGGTTAGGGTTAGGGTTAGGGTTAGGGTTAGGGTTATGTACCTTCCATGCACAGCTGAGGTTTAGATTTCCATCTAGGGATAGGACTCTTAGGGTCAGGATTAGGGTTAGGTTTAGGATTAGGGTTAGGGTTAGGGTTAGGGTTAGGGTTAGGGTTAGGGTTAGGGTT
>NW_026599617.1:682500-685000 GCF_023634155.1 Falco peregrinus | reverse complement strand
GTTAGGGTTAGGGTTAGGGTTACGGTTACGGTTACGGTTAAGCGCATGCCATGCACAGCTGAGGTTTAGAGTTGCGTTTAGGGTTAGGCCTCTTAGGGTTAGGGTTAGGGTTAGGGTTAGGGTTAGGGTTAGGGTTAGGTACATGCCATGCACAGCTGAGGTTTAGAGTTCCGTTTTGGGTTAGGTCTCTTAGGGTTACGGTTAGGGTTACGGTTAGGGTTAGGGTTAGGGTTATGCACATGCCATGCACAGCTGAGGTTTTGAGTTCCGTTTAGTGTTAGGCCTCTTAGGGTCAGGGTTAGGGTTAGGGTTAGGGTTAGGGTTAGGGTTAGGGTTAGGGTTAGGGTTAGGGTTAGGGTTAGGGTTAGGGTTAGGGTTAGGTTTAGGGTTAGGGTTACGTACATGCCATGCACAGCTGAGGTTTTGAGTACCGTGTAGGGTTAGGTCTCTTAGGGTTAGGGTTAGGGTTACGGTTAGGGTTAGGGTTAGGGTTAGGGTTAGGGTTAGGGTTACGGTTAGGGTTAGGGCTACAGTTAGGGTTAGGGTTAGGGTTACCTCCATGCCATGCACAGCTGAGGTTTAGAGTTCCGTTTAGGGTTAGGTCGTTTAGGGTTAGGGATAGGGTTAGGGTTAGGGTTAGGGTTAGGGTTAGGGTTAGGGTTAGGGTTAGGGTTAGGGTTAGGTACATGCGAAGCACAGCTGAGGTTTAGAGTTCCGTTTAGTGTTAGGTCTCTTAGGGTTACGGTTAGGGTTAGGGTTAGGGTTAGGCTTAGGCTTAGGCTTAGGCTTAGGCTTAGGGTTAGGGTTAGGTACATGCCATGCACAGCTGAGGTTTTGAGTTCTGTTTAGTGTTAGGTCTATTAGGGTTAGGGTTAGGTTTAGGGTTAGGGTTAGGGTTAGGGTTAGGGTTAGGGTTAGGGTTAGGGTTAGGGTTAGGTGCATGCCATGCACAGCTGAGGTTAGGGTTAGGGTTAGGGTTAGGGTTAGGGTTAGGGTTAGGGTTAGGTTTACTTACATGCCATGCACAGCTGAGGTTTAGAGTTGCGTTTAGGGATAGGCCTCTTAGGGTCAGGATTAGGGTTAGGGTTAGGGTTAGGGTTAGGGTTACGGTTAGGGTTAGGGTTACGGTTAGGGTTAGGGTTACGGTTAGGGTTACGGTTAGGGTTAGGCTTACGGTTACCTACATGCCATGCACAGCTGAGGTTTAGAGCTCCGTATAGGGTTAGGCCTCTTAGGGTTAGGGTTAGGGTTAGGGTTAGGGTTAGAATTAGGGTTAGGGTTAGGGTTAGGGACATGCCATGCACAGCTGAGGTTTAGAGTTCCGTTTAGGGTTAGGTCTCTTAGGGTTAGGGATAGGGTTAGGGTTAGGGTTAGGGTTAGGGTTAGGGTTAGGGTTAGGTACATGCCAAGCACAGCTGAGGTTTAGAGTTCCGTTTAGTGTTAGGTCTCTTAGGGTTACGGTTAGGGTTACGGTTAGGGTTAGGGTTAGGGTTATGCACATGCCATGCACAGCTGAGGTTTTGAGTTCCGTTTAGGGTTAGGCCTCTTAGGGTCAGGGTTAGGGTTAGGGTTAGGGTTAGGGTTAGGGTTAGGGTTAGGGTTAGGGTTAGGGTTAGGGTTAGGTACATGCCATGCACAGCTGAGGTTTTGAGTACCGTGTAGGGTTAGGTCTCTTAGGGTTAGGGTTAGGGTTACGGTTAGGGTTAGGGTTAGGGTTAGGGTTAGGGTTAGGGTTAGGGTTAGGGTTAGGGTTAGGGTTACGGTTAGGGTTAGGGCTACAGTTAGGGTTAGGGTTAGGGTTACCTACATGCCATGCACAGCTGAGGTTTTGAGTTCCGTTTAGGGTTAGGTCTCTTAGGGTTAGGGTTAGGGTTAGGGTTAGGGTTAGGGTTAGGGTTAGGGTTATGTGCATGCCATGCACAGCTGAGGTTTAGAGTTGCGTTTAGGGATAGGCCTCTTAGGGTCAGGATTAGGGTTAGGGTTAGGGTTAGGGTTAGGGTTAGGGTTAGGGACATGCCATGCACAGCTGAGGTTTAGAGTTCCGTTTAGGGTTAGGCCTCTTAGGGTTAGGGTTAGGGTTAGGGTTAGCGTTAGAATTAGGGTTAGGGATATGCAATGCACAGCTGAGGTTTAGAGTTCCGTTTAGGGATAGGCCTCTTAGGGTCAGGATTAGGGTTAGGGTTAGGGTTAGGGTTAGGGTTAGGGTTAGGGTTAGGGTTAGGTTTAGGTTTAGTGTTAGGGTTAGGGTTACCTACATGCCATGCACAGCTGAGGTTTAGAGCTCCGTTTAGGGTTAGGCCTCTTAGGGTTAGGGTTAGGGTTAGGGTTAGGGTTAGGGTTAGGGTTAGGGTTAGGGTTAGGGTTAGGGTTAGGGTTAGGGTTAGGGTTAGGGTTAGCGTTAGGGTTAGGTACATGCCATGCACAGCTGAGGTTTAGAGTTCCGTTTAGGGTTAGGTCTCTTAGGGTTAGGGTTAGGGTTAGGGTTAGGGTTAGGGTTAGG
>NW_026599617.1:672500-675000 GCF_023634155.1 Falco peregrinus | reverse complement strand
TGCACAGCTGAGGTTTAGAGTTCCGTTTAGGGTTAGGTCCTTTAGGGTTAGGGATAGGGTTAGGGTTAGGGTTAGGGTTAGGGTTAGGGTTAGGGTTAGGGTTAGGGTTAGGTACATGCCAAGCACAGCTGAGGTTTAGAGTTCCGTTTAGTGTTAGGTCTCTTAGGGTTACGGTTAGGGTTACGGTTAGGGTTAGGGTTAGGGTTAGGGTTATGCACATGCCATGCACAGCTGAGGTTTTGAGTTCCGTTTAGGGTTAGGCCTCTTAGGGTCAGGGTTAGGGTTAGGGTTAGGGTTAGGGTTAGGGTTAGGGTTACGTACATGCCATGCACAGCTGAGGTTTAGAGTTGCATTTAGGGTTAGGCCTCTTAGGGTTAGGGTTAGGGTTAGGGTTAGGTTTAGGGTTAGGGTTAGGGTTAGGGTTAGGGTTAGGGTTAGGGTTAGGGTTAGGGTTAGGGTTAGGGTTAGGGTTAGGGTTAGGGTTATGTTAGGGTTAGGGTTAGAGTTAGGTACATGCCATGCACAGCTGAGGTTTAGAGTTCCGTTTAGTGTTAGGTCTCTTAGGGTTACGGTTAGGGTTAGGGTTAGGGTTAGGGTTAGGGTTAGGGTTAGGGTTAGGGTTAGGGTTATGTACATGCCATGCACAGCTGAGGTTTAGAGTTCCGTTTAGGGATAGGCCTCTTAGGGTCAGGATTAGGGTTAGGGTTAGGGTTAGGGTTAGGGTTAGGGTTAGGGTTAGGTTTAGGGTTAGGGTTAGGGTTACCTACATGCCATGCACAGCTGAGGTTTAGAGCTCCGTTTAGGGTTAGGCCTCTTAGGGTTAGGGTTAGGGTTAGGGTTAGGGTTAGGGTTAGGGTTAGGGTTAGGGTTAGGGTTAGGGTTAGGGTTAGGGTTAGGGTTAGGGTTAGGGTTAGGTACATGCCATGCACAGCTGAGGTTTAGAGTTCCGTTTAGGGTTAGGTCTCTTAGGGTTAGGGTTAGGGTTAGGTTTAGGGTTAGGCTTAGGGTTAGGGTTAGGGTTAGGTACATGCCATGCACAGCTGAAGTTTTGAGTTCTGTTTAGTGTTAGGTCTATTAGGGTTAGGATTAGGTTTAGGGTTAGGGTTAGTGTTAGGGTTAGGGTTAGGGTTAGGGTTAGGTGCATGCCATGCACAGCTGAGGTTAGGGTTAGGGTTAGGGTTAGGGTTAGGGTTAGGGTTAGGGTTAGGGTTAGGTTTACTTACATGCCATGCACAGCTGAGGTTTAGAGTTGCGTTTAGGGATAGGCCTCTTAGGGTCAGGGTTAGGGTTAGGGTTAGGGTTAGGGTTAGGGTTAGGGTTAGGGTTAGGGTTACGGTTACGGTTAGGGTTAGGGTTAGGGTTAGGGTTAGGGTTACCTACATACCATGCACAGCTGAGGTTTAGAGCTCCGTTTAGGGTTAGGCCTCTTAGGGTTAGGGTTAGGGTTAGGGTTAGGGTTAGAATTAGGGTTAGGGTTAGGGTTAGGGACATGCCATGCACAGCTGAGGTTTAGAGTTCCGTTTAGGGTTAGGTCTTTTAGGGTTAGGGATAGGGTTAGGGTTCGGGTTAGGGTTAGGGTTAGGGTTAGGGTTAGGTACATGCCAAGCACAGCTGAGGTTTAGAGTTCCGTTTAGTGTTAGGTCTCTTAGGGTTACGGTTAGGGTTACGGTTAGGGTTAGGGTTAGGGTTATGCACATGCCATGCACAGCTGAGGTTTTGAGTTCCGTTTAGGGTTAGGCCTCTTAGGGTCAGGGTTAGGGTTAGGGTTAGGGTTAGGGTTAGGGTTAGGGTTAGGGTTAGGGTTAGGGTTAGGGTTAGGTACATGCCATGCACAGCTGAGGTTTTGAGTTCCGTGTAGGGTTAGGTCTCTTAGGGTTAGGGTTAGGGTTACGGTTAGGGTTAGGGTTAGGGTTAGGGTTAGGGTTAGGGTTAGGGTTAGGGTTAGGGTTAGGGTTACGGTTAGGGTTAGGGCTACAGTTAGGGTTAGGGTTAGGGTTACCTACATGCCATGCACAGCTGAGGTTTATAGCTCCGTTTAGGGTTAGGCCTCTTAGGGTTAGGGTTAGGGTTAGGGTTAGGGTTAGGGTTAGGGTTAGGTGCATGCCATGCACAGCTGAGGTTTAGAGTTCCGTTTAGTGTTAGGTCTCTTAGGGTTACGGTTAGGGTTACGGTTAGGGTTAGGGTTAGGGTTATGCACATGCCATGCACAGCTGAGGTTTAGAGTTGCGTTTAGGGATAGGCCTCTTAGGGTCAGGATTAGGGTTAGGGTTAGGGTTAGGGTTAGGGTTAGGGTTAGGGTTAGGGTTAGGGTTAGGGTTACGGTTAGGGTTACGGTTAGGTTTAGGCTTACGGTTACCTACATGCCATGCACAGGTGAGGTTTAGAGCTCCGTTTAGGGTTAGGCCTCTTAGGGTTAGGTTTAGGGTTAGGGTTAGGGTTTGAATTAGGGTTAGGGTTAGGGTTAGGGACATGCCATGCACAGCTGAGGTTTAGAGTTCCG
>NW_026599617.1:665000-667500 GCF_023634155.1 Falco peregrinus | reverse complement strand
AGCTGAGGTTTAGAGTTCCGTTTAGGGATAGGCCTCTTAGGGTCAGGATTAGGGTTAGGGTTAGGGTTAGGGTTAGGGTTAGGTTTAGGTTTAGGGTTAGGGTTAGGGTTACCTACATGCCATGCACAGCTGAGGTTTAGAGCTCCGTTTAGGGTTAGGCCTCTTAGGGTTAGGGTTAGGGTTAGGGTTAGGGTTAGGGTTAGGGTTAGGGTTAGGGTTAGGGTTAGGGTTAGGGTTAGGGTTAGGTACATGCCATGCACAGCTGAGGTTTAGAGTTCCGTTTAGGGTTAGATCACTTAGGGTTAGGGTTAGGGTTAGGCTTAGGCTTAGGCTTAGGGTTAGGGTTAGGGTTAGGGTTAGGTACATGCCATGCACAGCTGAGGTTTTGAGTTCTGTTTAGTGTTAGGTCTATTAGGGTTAGGGTTAGGTTTAGGGTTAGGGTTAGGGTTAGGGTTAGGGTTAGGTGCATGCCATGCACAGCTGAGGTTAGGGTTAGGGTTAGGGTTAGGGTTAGGGTTAGGGTTAGGGTTAGGGTTAGGTTTACTTACATGCCATGCACAGCTGAGGTTTAGAGTTGCGTTTAGGGATAGGCCTCTTAGGGTCAGGATTAGGGTTAGGGTTAGGGTTAGGGTTAGGGTTAGGGTTAGGGTTAGGGTTAGGGTTACCTACATACCATGCACAGCTGAGGTTTAGAGCTCCGTTTAGGGTTAGGCCTCTTAGGGTTAGGGTTAGGGTTAGGGTTAGGGTTAGAATTAGGGTTAGGGTTAGGGTTAGGGACATGCCATGCACAGCTGAGATTTAGAGTTCCGTTTAGGGTTAGGTCTTTTAGGGTTAGGGATAGGGTTAGGGTTAGGGTTAGGGTTAGGGTTAGGGTTAGGGTTAGGGTTAGGTACATGCCATGCACAGCTGAGGTTTAGAGTTCCGTTTAGGGTTAGGTCTTTTAGGGTTACGGTTAGGGTTATGGTTAGGGTTAGGGTTAGGGTTATGCACATGCCATGCACAGCTGAGGTTTTGAGTTCCGTTTAGGGTTAGGCCTCTTAGGGTCAGTGTTAGGGTTAGGGTTAGGGTTAGGGTTAGGGTTAGGGTTAGTGTTAGGGTTAGGGTTAGGGTTAGGGTTACGTACATGCCATGCACAGCTGAGGTTTAGAGTTCCGTTTAGTGTTAGGTCTCTTAGGGTTGCGGTTAGGGTTAGGGTTAGGGTTAGGGTTAGGGTTAGGGTTAGGGTTATGTACATGCCATGCACAGCTGAGGTTTAGAGTACCGTTTAGGGATAGGCCTCTTAGGGTCAGGATTAGGGTTAGGATTAGGGTTAGGGTTAGGGTTAGGGTTAGGGTTAGGGTTAGGGTTAGGGTTAGGGTTACCTACATGCCATGCACAGCTGAGGTTTAGAGCTCCGTTTAGGGTTAGGCCTCTTAGGGTTAGGGTTAGGGTTAGGGTTAGGGTTAGGGTTAGGGTTAGGCTTAGGCTTAGGCTTAGGCTTAGGCTTAGGGTTAGGGTTAGGTACATGCCATGCACAGCTGAGGTTTTGAGTTCTGTTTAGGGTTAGGTCTATTAGGGTTAGGGTTAGGGTTAGAATTAGGGTTAGGGTTAGGGTTAGGGACATGCCATGCACAGCTGAGGTTTAGAGTTCCGTTTAGGGTTAGGTCTTTTAGGGTTAGGGATAGGGTTAGGGTTAGGGTTAGGGTTAGGGTTAGGGTTAGGGTTAGGTACATGCCAAGCACAGCTGAGGTTTAGAGTTCCGTTTAGTGTTAGGTCTCTTAGGGTTACGGTTAGGGTTACGGTTAGGGTTAGGGTTAGGGTTATGCACATGCCATGCACAGCTGAGGTTTTGAGTTCCGTTTAGGGTTAGGCCTCTTAGGGTCAGGGTTAGGGTTAGGGTTAGGGTTAGGGTTAGGGTTAGGGTTAGGGTTAGGGTTAGGGTTAGGGTTAGGGTTAGGGTTAGGGTTAGGGTTAGGGTTAGGGTTAGGGTTAGGGTTATGGTTAGGGTTAGGTTTAGGGTTAGGGTTACGTACATGCCATGCACAGCTGAGGTTTAGAGTTCCGTTTAGTGTTAGGTCACTTAGGGTTACGGTTAGGGTTAGGGTTAGGGTTAGGGTTAGGGTTAGGGTTAGGGTTATGTACATGCCATGCACAGCTGAGGTTTAGAGTTCCGTTTAGGGATAGGCCTCTTAGGGTCAGGATTAGGGTTAGGGTTAGGGTTAGGGTTAGGGTTAGGGTTAGGGTTAGGGTTAGGGTTAGGGTTAGGGTTAGGGTTACCTACATGCCATGCACAGCTGAGGTTTAGAGCTCCGTTTAGGGTTAGGCCTCTTAGGGTTAGGGTTAGGGTTAGGGTTAGGGTTAGGGTTAGGGTTAGGGTTAGGCTTAGGGTTAGGGTTAGGGTTAGGTACATGCCATGCACAGCTGAGGTTTTGAGTTCTGTTTAGGGTTAGGTCTATTAGGGTTAGGGTTAGGTTTAGGTTTAGGGTTAGGGTTAGGGTTAGGGTTAGGGTTAGGATTAGGG
>NW_026599617.1:657500-660000 GCF_023634155.1 Falco peregrinus | reverse complement strand
TACCTGCCATGCACAGCTGAGGTTTAGAGTTCCGTTTTGGGTTAGGCCTCTTAGGGTCAGGGTTAGGGTTAGGATTAGGATTAGGGTTAGGGTTAGGGTAAGGGTTAGGGTTAGGGTTAGGGTTAGGTACATGCCATGCACAGCTGACGTTTCGAGTTCCGTTTTGGGTTCGGCCTCTTAGGGTCAGGGTTAGGGTTAGGGTTAGGGTTAGGGTTACGTACATGCCATGCACAGCTGAGGTTTAGAGTTCCGTGAAGGGTTAGGACCCTTAGGGTCAGGATTAGGGTTAGGGTTAGGGTTAGGGTTAGGGTTATGTACATGCCATGCACAGCTGAGGTTTAGAGTTCCGTCAAGGGTTAGGACCCTTAGGGTCAGGATTAGGGTTAGGGTTAGGGTTAGGGTTAGGGTTAGGGTTAGGGTTAGGGTTAGGGTTAGGGTTAGGGTTAGGGTTACGTACATGCCATGCACAGCTGAGGTTTAGAGTTGCGTTTAGGGTTAGGCCTCTTAGGGTTACGGTTAAGGTTAGGTTTAGGGTTAGGGTTAGGGTTAGGGTTAGGGTTAGGGTTAGGGTTAGGGTTATGGTTAGGGTTAGGTTTAAGTGCATGCCATGCACAGCTGAGGTTTAGAGTTCCGTTTTGGGTTAGGTCTCTTAGGGTTAGGGTTAGGGTTAAGGTTAGGGTTAGGGTTAGGGTTAGGGTTAGTGTTAACTGCATGCCATGCACAGCTGAGGTTTAGAGTTCCGTTTTGGGTTAGGCCTCTTAGGGTCAGGGTTAGGGTTAGGGTTAGGGCTAGGGTTAGGGTTAGGGTTAGGGTTAGGGTTAGGGTTAAGTGCATGCCATGCACAGCTGAGGTTTAGAGTTCCGTTTTGGGTTAGGCCTCTTAGGGTCAGGGTTAGGGTTAGCGTTAGGCTTAGGGTTAGGGTTAGGGTTAGGGTTACGTACATGCCATGCACAGCTGAGGTTTAGAGTTGCGTTTAGGGTTAGGCCTCTTAGGGTCAGGATTAGGGTTAGGGTTAGTGTTCGGGTTAGCGTTAGGGTTAGGGTTAGGGTTAGGGTTAGGGTTAGGGTTAGGTACATGCCATGCACAGCTGAGGTTTACAATTCCATCAAGGGTTAGGCCTCTTAGGGTCAGGATTAGGGTTAGGTTTAGGATTAGGGTTAGGGTTAGGGTTAGGGTTAGGGTTACGTACATGCCATGCACAGCTGAGGTTTAGAGTTCCGTCTAGGGTTAGGCCTCTTAGGCTTAGGGTTAGGGTTAGGGTTAGGGTTAGGGTTAGGGTTAGGGTTAGGGTTAAGTGCATGCCATGCACTAGCTAGAGGTTTCGAGTTCCGTTTTGGATTCGGCCTCTTAGGGTCAGGGTTAGGGTTAGGTTTAGGGTTAGGGTTAGGGTTAGGGTTAGGGTTAGGGTTATGTACATGCCATGCACAGCTGAGGTTTAGAGTTCCGTTTTGGGTTAGGCCTCTTAGGGTCAGGGTTAGGGTTAGGGTTAGGGTCAGGGTTAGGTTTAGGGTTAGGGTTAGGGTTAGGGTTAGGGTTAGGGTTAGGGTTAGGGTTACGTACATGCCATGCACAGCTGAGGTTTAGAGTTGCGTTTAGGGTTAGGCCTCTTAGGGTTAGGGTTAAGGTTAGGGTTGGGGTTAGGGTTAGGGTTAGGGTTAAGTGCATGCCGTGCACAGCTGAGGTTTAGAGTTCCGTTTTGGGTTAGGCCTCTTAGGGTTAGGGTTAGGGTTAAGGTTAGGGTTAGGGTTAGGGTTAGGGTTAGGGTTACGGTTAACTGCATGCCATGCACAGCTGAGGTTTAGAGTTTCGTTTTGGGTTAGGTCACTTAGGGTTAGGGTTAGGGTTAAGGTTAGGGTTAGGGTTAGGGTTAGGGTTAGGGTTAGTGTTAACTGCATGCCATGCACAGCTGAGGTTTAGAGTTCCGTTTTGGGTTAGGCCTCTTAGGGTCAGGGTTAGGGTTAGGGTTAGGGTTAGGGTTAGGGTTAGGGTTAAGTGCATGCCATGCACAGCTGAGGTTTAGAGTTCCGTTTTGGGTTAGGCCTCTTAGGGTCAGGGTTAGGGTTAGCGTTAGGCTTAGGGTTAGGGTTAGGGTTAGGGTTAGGGTTACGTACATGCCATGCACAGCTGAGGTTTAGCGTTGCGTTTAGGGTTAGGCCTCTTAGGGTCAGGATTAGGGTTAGGGTTAGTGTTCGGGTTAGCGTTAGGGTTAGGGTTAGGGTTAGGGTTAGGTACATGCCATGCTCAGCTGAGGTTTAGAGTTCCGTCAAGGGTTAGTCCTCTTAGGGTCAGGATTAGGGTTAGGTTTAGGATTAGGGTTAGGGTTAGGGTTAGGGTTAGGGTTACGTACATGCCATGCACAGCTGAGGTTTAGAGTTCCGTCTAGGGTTAGGCCTTTTAGGCTTAGGGTTAAGTTTAGGGTTAGGGTTAGGGTTAGGGTTAGGGTTACGGTTAGGGTTAGGGTTAGGGTTAGGGTTAGGGTTAGGGTTATGTACATGCCATG
>NW_026599617.1:642500-650000 GCF_023634155.1 Falco peregrinus | reverse complement strand
TAGGGTTACGGTTACGGTTACGGTTACGGTTACGGTTAAGTGCATGCCATGCACAGCTGAGGTTTAGAGTTGCGTTTAGGGTTAGGCCTCTTAGGGTTAGGGTTAGGGTTAAGGTTAGGAATAGGGTTAGGGTTAGGGTTAGAGTTAGGGTTAGGGTTAGGGTTAACTGCATGCCATGCACAGCTGAGGTTTAGAGTTCCGTTTTGGGTTAGGCCTCTTAGGGTCAGGGTTAGGGTTAGGGTTAGGGTTAGGGTTACGGTTACGGTTACGGTTACG
The DNA here is from genome assembly GCF_023634155.1 of Falco peregrinus. Taxonomy (NCBI): domain Eukaryota; kingdom Metazoa; phylum Chordata; class Aves; order Falconiformes; family Falconidae; genus Falco; species Falco peregrinus. The sequence continues at coordinate 649,724 of NW_026599617.1, read as the reverse complement.
GTTACGGTTAAGTGCATGCCATGCACAGCTGAGGTTTAGAGTTACGTTTAGGGTTAGGCCTCATAGGGTTAGGGTTAGGGTTAAGGTTAGGATTAGGGTTAGGGTTAGGGTTAGGGTTAGGGTTAGGGTTACGTACATGCCATGCACAGCTGAAGGTTTAGAGTTGCATTTAGGGTTAGGCATCTTAGGGTTAGGGTTAGGGTTAGGGTTATGTACATGCCATGCACAGCTGAGGTTTAGAGTTCCGTCAAGGGTTAGGCCTCTTAGGGTCAGGATTAGGGTTAGGGTTAGGGTTAGGGTTAGGGTTAGGGTTAGGGTTAGGGTTAGGGTTACGTACATGCCATGCATAGCTGAGGTTTAGAGTTGCGTTTAGGGTTAGGCCTCTTAGGGTTACGGTTAAGGTTAGGTTTAGGGTTAGGGTTAGGGTTAGGGTTAGGGTTAGGGTTAGGGTTAGGGTTAAGTGCATGCCATGAACAGCTGAGGTTTAGAGTTCCGTTTCGGGTTAGGTCTCTTAGGGTTAGGGTTAGGGTTAAGGTTAGGGTTAGGGTTAGGGTTAGGGTTAGGGTTAGTGTTAACTGCATGCCATGCACAGCTGAGGTTTAGAGTTCCGTTTTGGGTTAGGCATCTTAGGGTCAGGGTTAGGGTTAGGGTTAGGGTTAGGCTTAGGTTTAGGGTATAGGGTTAGGTACATGCCATGCACAGCTGAGGTTTAGAGTTGCGTTTTGGGTTAGGCCTCTTAGGGTCAGGATAAGGGTTAGGGTTAGGGTTCGGGTTAGGGTTAGGGTTAGGGTTAGGGTTAGGATTAGGGTTAGGGTAAGGGTTAGGGTTAGGTACATGCCATGCACAGCTGAGGTTATAGAGTTCCGTCAAGGGTTAGGCCTCTTAGGGTCAGGATTAGGGTTAGGTTTAGGGTTAGGGTTAGGGTTAGGGTTAGGGTTAGGGTTAGGGTTAGGGTTAGGGTTAGGTACATGCCATGCACAGCTGACGTTTAGAGTTCCGTTTAGGGTTAGGGCTCTTAGAGTTAGTGTTAGGGTTAGGGTTAGGGTTAGGGTTAGGTACATGCCATGCACAGCTGAGGTTTAGAGTTCCGTCTAGGGTTAGGCCTCTTAGGGTCAGGGTTAGGGTTAGGGTTAGGGTTAGGGTTAGGGTTAGGGTTAGGGTTAGGGTTAGGGTTACCTACATGCCATGCACAGCTGAGGTTTAGAGTTGCGTTTAGGGTTAGGCCTCTTAGGGTTAAGGTTAGGGTTAGGGTTAGGGTTAGGGTTAGGGTTAGGGTTAGGGTTAGCGTTAGGGTTAGGGTTAAAGTTAGGGTTAGGGTTAGGGTTAGGGTTAGGGTTAGGTTTAGGTTTAGGGTTAGGGTTACGTACATGCCATGCACAGCTGAGGTTTAGAGTTCCGTTTTGGGTTAGGCCTCTTAGGGTCAGGGTTAGGGTTAGGGTTAGGGTTAGGGTTAGGGTTAGGGTTAGGGTTAGGGTTAGGGTTAGGGTTAGGGTTACGTACATGCCATGCACATCTGAGGTTTAGAGTTGCGTTTAGGGTTAGGCCTCTTAGGGTTAGGGTTAAGGTTAGGGTTAGGGTTAGGGTTAGGGTTAGGGTTAGGGTTAAGTGCATGCCATGCACAGCTGAGGTTTAGAGTTCCGTTTTGGGTTAGGTCACTTAGGGTTAGGGTTATGGTTAAGGTTAGGGTTAGGGTTAGGGTTAGGGTTAGTGTTAACTGCATGCCATGCACATCTGAGGTTTAGAGTTCCGTTTTGGGTCAGGCCTCTTAGGGTCAGGGTTAGGGTTAGGGTTAGGGTTAGGGTTAGGGTTAGGGTTAGGGTTAGGGTTAGGTACATGCCATGCACAGCTGAGGTTTAGAGTTCCGTCAAGGGTTAGGCCTCTTAGGGTCAGGATTAGGGTTAGGTTTAGGTTTAGGGTTAGGGTTAGGGTTAGGGTTAGGGTTAGGGTTATGTACCTGCCCTGCACAGCTGAGGTTTAGAGTTCCGTTTAGGGTTAGGTCTCTTAGGGCTAGGGTTAAGTTTAGGGTTAGGGTTAGGGTTAGGGTTAGGGTTAGGGTTAGGGTTAGGGTTAGGGTTAGGGTTAGGGTTAGGGTTAGTGTTAGGTATATGCCATGAACAGCTGAGGTTTAGAGTTCCGTTTTGGGTTAGGTCTCTTAGGGTTAGGGTTAGGGTTAGGGTTAGGGTTAGGGTTAGGGTTAGGGTTAGGGTTAGGGTTAGTGTTAACTGAATGCCATGCACAGCTGAGGTTTAGAGTTCCGTTTTGGGTTAGTACTCTTAGGGTCAGGGTTAGGGTTAGGGTTAGGGCTAGGGTTACGTACATGCCATGTACAACTGAGGTTTAGAGTTCCGTTTTGGGTTAGGTCACTTAGGGTTAGGGTTAGGGTTAAGGTTAGGGTTAGGGTTAGGGTTAGGGTTAGGGTTAGGGTTAGGGTTAGTGTTAACTGCATGCCATGCACATCTGAGGTTTAGAGTTCCGTTTTGGGTCAGGCCTCTTAGGGTCAGGGTTAGGGTTAGGGTTAGGGTTAGGCTTAGGGTTAGGGTTAGGGTTAGGTACATGCCATGCACAGCTGAGGTTTAGAGTTGCGTTTAGGGTTAGGCCTCTTAGGGTCAGGATTAGGGTTAGGGTTAGGGTTCGGTTAGGGTTAGGGTTAGGGTTAGGATTAGGGTTAGGGTTAGGGTTAGGGTTAGGGTTAGGTTTAGGGTTAGGGTTAGGGTAAGGGTTAGGGTTATGTACCTGCCATGCATAGCTGAGGTTTAGAGTTCCGTTTAGGTTTAGGTCTCTTAGGGTCAGGGTTAGGATTAGGGTTAGGGTTAAAGTAAGGGTTAGGGTTAGGGTTAGGGTTAAGTGCATGCTATGCACAGCTGAGGTTTAGAGTTCCGTTTTGTGTTAGGCCTCTTAGGGTCAGGGTTAGGGTTAGGGTTAGGGTTAGGGTTAGGGTTAGGGTTATGTACATGCCATGCACAGCTGAGGTTTAGAGTTGCGTTTAGGGTTAGGCCTCTTATGGTTAGGGTTAGGGTTAGGGTTAGGGTTAGGATTACGGTTAGGTTTAGGGTTAGGGTTAGGGTTAGGGTTAAGTGCATGCCATGCACATCTGAGGTTTAGAGTTCCGTTTTGGGTTAGGCCTCTTAGGGTCAGGCTTAGGGTTAGGTTTAGGGTTAGGGTTAGGGTTAGGGTTAGGGTTAGGGTTAGGGTTAGGGTTATGTACATGCCATGCACAGCTGAGGTTTAGAGTTCCGTCAAGGGTTAGGCCTCTTAGGGTCAGGATTAGGGTTAGGGTTAGGGTTAGGGTTAGGGTTCGGGTTAGGGTTAGGGTTAGGGTTAGGGTTAGGGTTAGGGTTATGTACATGCCATGCACAGCTGAGTTTTAGAGTTCCGTTTTAAGTTAGGCCTCTTAGGGTCAGGGTTAGGGTTAGGGTTAGCGTTAGGGTTAAGGTTAGGGTTAGGGTTAGGGTTAGGATTACCTACATGCCATGCACAGCTGAGGTTTAGAGTTGCGTTTAGGGTTAGGCCTCTTAGGGTTAGGGTTAAGGTTAGGGTTAGGGTTAGGGTTAGGATTACGGTTAGGGTTAGGGTTAGGGTTAGGGTTAGGGTTACGGTTAGGGTTACGGTTACGGTTACGGTTAAGTGCATGCCATGCACAGCTGAGGTTTAGAGTTGCGTTTAGGGTTAGGCCTCTTAGGGTTAGGGTTAAGGTTAGGGTTAGGGTTAGGGTTAGGGTTAGGGTTAGGGTTAGGGTTAGGTTTAGGGTTAGGGTTATGTACATGCCATGCACAGGTGAGGTTTAGAGTTCCGTCAAGGGTTGGGCCCCTTAGGGTCAGGATTAGAGTTAGGGTTAGGGTTAGCGTTAGGGTCAGGGTTAGGGTTAGGCTTAGTGTTAGGGTTAGGGTTAGGGTTAGGGTTAGGGTTAGGGTTAAGTGCATGCCATGCACAGCTGAGGTTTAGAGTTCCGTTTTAAGTTAGGCCTCTTAGGGTCAGGGTTAGGGTTAGGGTTAGCGTTAGGGTTAAGGTTAGGGTTAGGGTTAGGGTTAGGATTACCTACATGCCATGCACAGCTGAGGTTTAGAGTTGCGTTGAGGGTTAGGCCTCTTAGGGTTAGGGTTAAGGTTAGGGTTAGGGTTAGGGTTAGGGTTAGGGTTACGTACATGCCATGCACAGCTGAGGTTTAGAGTTGCGTTTAGGGTTAGGCCTCTTAGGGTTAAGGTTAGGGTTAGGGTTAGGGTTAGGGTTAGGGTTAGGGTTAGCGTTAGGGTTAGGGTTAAAGTTAGGGTTAGGGTTAGGGTTAGGGTTAGGGTTAGGGTTACGTACATGCCATGCACAGCTGAGGTTTAGAGTTCCGTGTAGGGTTAGGTCTCTTAGGGTTAGGGTTAGGGTTAGGGTTAGGGTTAGGGTTAGGGTTAGGGTTAGGGTTAGGGTTAGGGTTAGGGTTACGTACATGCCATGCACAGCTGAGGTTTAGAGTTGCGTTTAGGGTTAGGCCTCTTAGGGTCAGGATTAGTGTTAGGGTTAGGGTTCAGGTTAGGGTTAGGGTTAGGGTTAGGATTAGGGTTAGGGTTAGGTACATGCCATGCACAGCTGAGGTTTAGAGTTCCGTCAAGGGTTAGGCCTCTTAGGGTCAGGATTAGGGTTAGGGTTAGGGTTCGGGTTAGGGTTAGGGTTAGGGTTAGGGTTAAGTGCATGCCATGCACAGCTGAGGTTTAGAGTTCCGTTTAGGGTTAGGTCTCTTAGGGTTAGGGTTAAGTTTAGGGTTAGGGTTAGGGTTAGGGTTAGGGTTAGGGTAAGGGTTAGGGTTAGGGTTACGTACATGCCATGCACAGCTGTGGTTTAGAGTTGCGTTTAGGGTTAGGCCTCTTAGGGTTAGGGTTAAGGTTAGGGTTAGGGTTAGGGTTAGGGTTAGGTACATGCCATGCACAGCTGAGGTTTAGAGTTGCGTTTAGGGTTAGGCCTCTTAGGGTCAGGATTAGGGTTAGGGTTAGGGTTCGGTTAGGGTTAGGGTTAGGGTTAGGGTTAGGGTTAGGGTTAGGGTTAGGGTTAGGGTTAGGTTTAGGGTTAGGGTTAGGGTAAGGGTTAGGGTTATGTACCTGCCATGCATAGCTGAGGTTTAGAGTTCCGTTTAGGTTTAGGTCTCTTAGGGTCAGGGTTAGGATTAGGGTTAGGGTTAAAGTAAGGGTTAGGGTTAGGGTTAGGGTTAAGTGCATGCTATGCACAGCTGAGGTTTAGAGTTCCGTTTTGTGTTAGGCCTCTTAGGGTCAGGGTTAGGGTTAGGGTTAGGGTTAGGGTTAGGGTTAGGGTTATGTACATGCCATGCACAGCTGAGGTTTAGAGTTGCGTTTAGGGTTAGGCCTCTTATGGTTAGGGTTAGGGTTAGGGTTAGGGTTAGGATTACGGTTAGGTTTAGGGTTAGGGTTAGGGTTAGGGTTAAGTGCATGCCATGCACATCTGAGGTTTAGAGTTCCGTTTTGGGTTAGGCCTCTTAGGGTCAGGCTTAGGGTTAGGTTTAGGGTTAGGGTTAGGGTTAGGGTTAGGGTTAGGGTTAGGGTTAGGGTTATGTACATGCCATGCACAGCTGAGGTTTAGAGTTCCGTCAAGGGTTAGGCCTCTTAGGGTCAGGATTAGGGTTAGGGTTAGGGTTAGGGTTAGGGTTCGGGTTAGGGTTAGGGTTAGGGTTAGGGTTAGGGTTAGGGTTATGTACATGCCATGCACAGCTGAGTTTTAGAGTTCCGTTTTAAGTTAGGCCTCTTAGGGTCAGGGTTAGGGTTAGGGTTAGCGTTAGGGTTAAGGTTAGGGTTAGGGTTAGGGTTAGGATTACCTACATGCCATGCACAGCTGAGGTTTAGAGTTGCCTTTAGGGTTAGGCCTCTTAGGGTTAGGGTTAAGGTTAGGGTTAGGGTTAGGGTTAGGATTACGGTTAGGGTTAGGGTTAGGGTTAGGGTTAGGGTTACGGTTAGGGTTACGGTTACGGTTACGGTTAAGTGCATGCCATGCACAGCTGAGGTTTAGAGTTGCGTTTAGGGTTAGGCCTCTTAGGGTTAGGGTTAAGGTTAGGGTTAGGGTTAGGGTTAGGGTTAGGGTTAGGGTTAGGGTTAGGGTTAGGGTTATGTACATCCCATGCACAGCTGAGGTTTAGAGTTCCGTCAAGGGTTGGGCCCCTTAGGGTCAGGATTAGAGTTAGGGTTAGGGTTAGCGTTAGGGTCAGGGTTAGGGTTAGGCTTAGGGTTAGGGTTAGGGTTAGGGTTAGGGTTAGGGTTAGGGTTAAGTGCATGCCATGCACAGCTGAGGTTTAGAGTTCCGTTTTAAGTTAGGCCTCTTAGGGTCAGGGTTAGGGTTAGGGTTAGCGTTAGGGTTAAGGTTAGGGTTAGGGTTAGGGTTAGGATTACCTACATGCCATGCACAGCTGAGGTTTAGAGTTGCGTTGAGGGTTAGGCCTCTTAGGGTTAGGGTTAAGGTTAGGGTTAGGGTTAGGGTTAGGGTTAGGGTTACGTACATGCCATGCACAGCTGAGGTTTAGAGTTGCGTTTAGGGTTAGGCCTCTTAGGGTTAAGGTTAGGGTTAGGGTTAGGGTTAGGGTTAGGGTTAGGGTTAGCGTTAGGGTTAGGGTTAAAGTTAGGGTTAGGGTTAGGGTTAGGGTTAGGGTTAGGGTTACGTACATGCCATGCACAGCTGAGGTTTAGAGTTCCGTGTAGGGTTAGGTCTCTTAGGGTTAGGGTTAGGGTTAGGGTTAGGGTTAGGGTTAGGGTTAGGGTTAGGGTTAGGGTTAGGGTTAGGGTTACGTACATGCCATGCACAGCTGAGGTTTAGAGTTGCGTTTAGGGTTAGGCCTCTTAGGGTCAGGATTAGTGTTAGGGTTAGGGTTCAGGTTAGGGTTAGGGTTAGGGTTAGGATTAGGGTTAGGGTTAGGTACATGCCATGCACAGCTGAGGTTTAGAGTTCCGTCAAGGGTTAGGCCTCTTAGGGTCAGGATTAGGGTTAGGGTTAGGGTTCGGGTTAGGGTTAGGGTTAGGGTTAGGGTTAAGTGCATGCCATGCACAGCTGAGGTTTAGAGTTCCGTTTAGGGTTAGGTCTCTTAGGGTTAGGGTTAAGTTTAGGGTTAGGGTTAGGGTTAGGGTTAGGGTTAGGGTAAGGGTTAGGGTTAGGGTTACGTACATGCCATGCACAGCTGTGGTTTAGAGTTGCGTTTAGGGTTAGGCCTCTTAGGGTTAGGGTTAAGGTTAGGGTTAGGGTTAGGGT
>NW_026599617.1:635000-637500 GCF_023634155.1 Falco peregrinus | reverse complement strand
CATGCCATGCACAGCTGAGGTTTAGAGTTGCGTTTAGGGTTAGGCCTCTTATGGTTAGGGTTAGGGTTAGGGTTAGGGTTAGGATTACGGTTAGGTTTAGGGTTAGGGTTAGGGTTAGGGTTAAGTGCATGCCATGCACATCTGAGGTTTAGAGTTCCGTTTTGGGTTAGGCCTCTTAGGGTCAGGCTTAGGGTTAGGTTTAGGGTTAGGGTTAGGGTTAGGGTTAGGGTTAGGGTTAGGGTTAGGGTTATGTACATGCCATGCACAGCTGAGGTTTAGAGTTCCGTCAAGGGTTAGGCCTCTTAGGGTCAGGATTAGGGTTAGGGTTAGGGTTAGGGTTAGGGTTCGGGTTAGGGTTAGGGTTAGGGTTAGGGTTAGGGTTAGGGTTATGTACATGCCATGCACAGCTGAGTTTTAGAGTTCCGTTTTAAGTTAGGCCTCTTAGGGTCAGGGTTAGGGTTAGGGTTAGCGTTAGGGTTAAGGTTAGGGTTAGGGTTAGGGTTAGGATTACCTACATGCCATGCACAGCTGAGGTTTAGAGTTGCCTTTAGGGTTAGGCCTCTTAGGGTTAGGGTTAAGGTTAGGGTTAGGGTTAGGGTTAGGATTACGGTTAGGGTTAGGGTTAGGGTTAGGGTTAGGGTTACGGTTAGGGTTACGGTTACGGTTACGGTTAAGTGCATGCCATGCACAGCTGAGGTTTAGAGTTGCGTTTAGGGTTAGGCCTCTTAGGGTTAGGGTTAAGGTTAGGGTTAGGGTTAGGGTTAGGGTTAGGGTTAGGGTTAGGGTTAGGGTTAGGGTTATGTACATCCCATGCACAGCTGAGGTTTAGAGTTCCGTCAAGGGTTGGGCCCCTTAGGGTCAGGATTAGAGTTAGGGTTAGGGTTAGCGTTAGGGTCAGGGTTAGGGTTAGGCTTAGGGTTAGGGTTAGGGTTAGGGTTAGGGTTAGGGTTAGGGTTAAGTGCATGCCATGCACAGCTGAGGTTTAGAGTTCCGTTTTAAGTTAGGCCTCTTAGGGTCAGGGTTAGGGTTAGGGTTAGCGTTAGGGTTAAGGTTAGGGTTAGGGTTAGGGTTAGGATTACCTACATGCCATGCACAGCTGAGGTTTAGAGTTGCGTTGAGGGTTAGGCCTCTTAGGGTTAGGGTTAAGGTTAGGGTTAGGGTTAGGGTTAGGGTTAGGGTTACGTACATGCCATGCACAGCTGAGGTTTAGAGTTGCGTTTAGGGTTAGGCCTCTTAGGGTTAAGGTTAGGGTTAGGGTTAGGGTTAGGGTTAGGGTTAGGGTTAGCGTTAGGGTTAGGGTTAAAGTTAGGGTTAGGGTTAGGGTTAGGGTTAGGGTTAGGGTTACGTACATGCCATGCACAGCTGAGGTTTAGAGTTCCGTGTAGGGTTAGGTCTCTTAGGGTTAGGGTTAGGGTTAGGGTTAGGGTTAGGGTTAGGGTTAGGGTTAGGGTTAGGGTTAGGGTTAGGGTTAGGGTTACGTACATGCCATGCACAGCTGAGGTTTAGAGTTGCGTTTAGGGTTAGGCCTCTTAGGGTCAGGATTAGTGTTAGGGTTAGGGTTCAGGTTAGGGTTAGGGTTAGGGTTAGGATTAGGGTTAGGGTTAGGTACATGCCATGCACAGCTGAGGTTTAGAGTTCCGTCAAGGGTTAGGCCTCTTAGGGTCAGGATTAGGGTTAGGGTTAGGGTTCGGGTTAGGGTTAGGGTTAGGGTTAGGGTTAAGTGCATGCCATGCACAGCTGAGGTTTAGAGTTCCGTTTAGGGTTAGGTCTCTTAGGGTTAGGGTTAAGTTTAGGGTTAGGGTTAGGGTTAGGGTTAGGGTTAGGGTAAGGGTTAGGGTTAGGGTTACGTACATGCCATGCACAGCTGTGGTTTAGAGTTGCGTTTAGGGTTAGGCCTCTTAGGGTTAGGGTTAAGGTTAGGGTTAGGGTTAGGGTTAGGGTTAGTGTTAGGGTTAGGGTTAGGGTTACGTACATGCCATGCACAGCTGAGGTTTAGAGTTCCGTTTTGGGTTATATCACTTAGGGTTAGGGTTAGGGTTAAGATTAGGGTTAGGGTTAGGGTTAGGGTTAGGGTTAGGGTTAGGTACATGCCAAGCAGAGCTGAGGTTTAGAGTTCCGTTTTGGGTTAGGCCTCTTAGGGTCAGGGTTAGGGTTAGGGTTAGGGTTAGGGTTAGGGTTAGGGTTAGCGTTAGGGTTAGGGTTAGGGTTAGGATTAGGGTTAGGGTAAGGGTTAGGGTTAGGTACATGCCATGCACAGCTGAGGTTATAGAGTTCCGTCAAGGGTTAGGCCTCTTAGGGTCAGGATTAGGGTTAGGTTTAGGGTTAGGGTTAGGGTTAGGGTTAGGGTTAGGGTTAGGATTAGGGTTAGGGTTATGTACCTGCCATGCACAGCTGAGGTTTAGAGTTCCGTCTAGGGTTAGGACTCTTAGGGTCAGGATTAGGGTTAGGTTTAGGATTAGGGTTAGGGTTATGGTTAGGGTTAGGGTTAGGGTTAGTGTTA
>NW_026599617.1:627500-630000 GCF_023634155.1 Falco peregrinus | reverse complement strand
TAGGCCTCTTAGGGTTAAGGTTAGGGTTAGGGTTAGGGTTAGGGTTAGGGTTAGGGTTAGGGTTAGCGTTAGGGTTAGGGTTAAAGTTAGGGTTAGGGTTAGGGTTAGGGTTAGGGTTAGGGTTAGGGTTACGTACATGCCATGCACAGCTGAGGTTTAGAGTTCCGTGTAGGGTTAGGTCTCTTAGGGTTAGGGTTAGGGTTAGGGTTAGGGTTAGGGTTAGGGTTAGGGTTAGGGTTAGGGTTAGGGTTAGGGTTACGTACATGCCATGCACAGCTGAGGTTTAGAGTTGCGTTTAGGGTTAGGCCTCTTAGGGTCAGGATTAGTGTTAGGGTTAGGGTTCAGGTTAGGGTTAGGGTTAGGGTTAGGATTAGGGTTAGGGTTAGGTACATGCCATGCACAGCTGAGGTTTAGAGTTCCGTCAAGGGTTAGGCCTCTTAGGGTCAGGATTAGGGTTAGGGTTAGGGTTCGGGTTAGGGTTAGGGTTAGGGTTAGGGTTAAGTGCATGCCATGCACAGCTGAGGTTTAGAGTTCCGTTTAGGGTTAGGTCTCTTAGGGTTAGGGTTAAGTTTAGGGTTAGGGTTAGGGTTAGGGTTAGGGTTAGGGTAAGGGTTAGGGTTAGGGTTACGTACATGCCATGCACAGCTGTGGTTTAGAGTTGCGTTTAGGGTTAGGCCTCTTAGGGTTAGGGTTAAGGTTAGGGTTAGGGTTAGGGTTAGGGTTAGGGTTAGGGTTAGGGTTACGTACATGCCATGCACAGCTGAGGTTTAGAGTTCCGTTTTGGGTTATATCACTTAGGGTTAGGGTTAGGGTTAAGATTAGGGTTAGGGTTAGGGTTAGGGTTAGGGTTAGGGTTAGGGTTAGGTACATGCCAAGCAGAGCTGAGGTTTAGAGTTCCGTTTTGGGTTAGGCCTCTTAGGGTCAGGGTTAGGGTTAGGGTTAGGGTTAGGGTTAGGGTTAGGGTTAGCGTTAGGGTTAGGGTTAGGGTTAGGATTAGGGTTAGGGTAAGGGTTAGGGTTAGGTACATGCCATGCACAGCTGAGGTTATAGAGTTCCGTCAAGGGTTAGGCCTCTTAGGGTCAGGATTAGGGTTAGGTTTAGGGTTAGGGTTAGGGTTAGGGTTAGGGTTAGGGTTAGGGTTAGGATTAGGGTTAGGGTTATGTACCTGCCATGCACAGCTGAGGTTTAGAGTTCCGTCTAGGGTTAGGACTCTTAGGGTCAGGATTAGGGTTAGGTTTAGGATTAGGGTTAGGGTTATGGTTAGGGTTAGGGTTAGGGTTAGTGTTAGGGTTAGGGTTAGGTACATGCCATGCACATCTGAGGTTTAGAGTTCCGTTTAGGGTTAGGTCTCTTAGGGTTAGGGTTAAGTTTAGGGTTAGGGTTAGGGTTAGGGTTAGGGTTAGGGTTAGGGTTAGGGTTAGGGTTAGGGTTAGGGTTAGGGTTAGGGTTAAGTGCATGCCATGCACAGCTGAGGTTTAGAGTTCCGTTTTGGGTTAGATCACTTAGGGTTAGGGTTAGGGTTAAGGTTAGGGTTAGGGTTAGGGTTAGGGTTAGGGTTAGGTACATGCCAAGCACAGCTGAGGTTTAGAGATCCGTTTTGGGTTAGGCCTCTTAGGGTCAGGGTTAGGGTTAGGGTTAGGTTTAGAGTTAGGGTTAGGGTTAGGGTTAGGGTTAGGGTTAGGGTTACGTACATGCCATGCACAGCTGAGGTTTAGAGTTCCGTTTTGGGTTAGGCCTCTTAGCGTCAGGGTTAGGGTTAGGGTTAGGGTTAGGGTTAGGGTTAGGGTTAGGGTTAGGGTTACGTACATGCCATGCACAGCTGAGGTTTAGAGTTCCGTCAAGGGTTAGGCCTCTTAGGGTCAGGATTAGGGTTAGGTTTAGGGTTAGGGTTAGGGTTAGGGTTAGGGTTAGGGTTAGGGTTAGGGTTAGGGTTAAGTGCATGCCATGCACAGCTGAGGTTTAGAGTTTCGTTTTGTGTTAGGTCTCTTAGGGTTAGGGTTAGGGTTAAGGTTAGGGTTAGGGTTAGGGTTAGGGTTAGTGTTAACTGCATGCCATGCACAGCTGAGGTTTAGAGTTCCGTTTTGGGTTAGGCCTCTTAGAGTCAGGGTTAGGGTTAGGGTTAGGGTTAGGGTTAGGGTTAGGGTTAGGGTTAGGTACATGCCATGCACAGCTGAGGTTTAGAGTTCCGTCAAGGGTTAGGCCTCTTAGGGTCAGGATTAGGGTTAGGGTTAGGGTTCGGGTTAGGGTTAGGGTTAGGGTTAGGGTTAAGTGCATGCCATGCACAGCTGAGGTTTAGAGTTCCGTTTTGTGTTAGGCCTCTTAGGGTCAGGGTTAGGGTTAGGGTTAGGGTTAGGGTTAGGGTTAGGGTTACGTACATGCCATGCACAGCTGAGGTTTAGAGTTGCGTTTAGGGTTAGGCCTCTTAGGGTTAGCGTTAGGGTTAGGGTTAAGGTTAGGGTTAGGGTTAGGGTTAGGGTTAGTGTTAGGGTTAGGGTTAGGG
>NW_026599617.1:617500-625000 GCF_023634155.1 Falco peregrinus | reverse complement strand
ATTAGAGTTAGGGTTAGGGTTAGGGTTAGGGTTAGGGTTAGGGTTAGTGTTAAGTGCATGCAATGCACAGCTGAGGTTTAGAGTTCCGTTTTGGGTTAGGCCTCCTAGGGTCAGGGTTAGTGTTAGGATTAGGGTTAGGGTTAGGGTTAGGGTTAGGGTTAGGGTTAGGGTTATGTACATGACATGCACAGCTGAGGTTTAGAGTTCCGTCAAGGGTTAGGCCCCTTAGAGTCAGGATTAGAGTTAGGGTTAGGGTTAGGGTTAGCGTTAGGGTTAGGGTTAGGGTTAGGGTTAGGGTTAGGGTTAGGGTTAGGGTTAGGGTTAGGGTTAGGGTTAGGGTTAAGTGCATGCCATGAACAGCTGAGGTTTAGAGTTCCGTTTTGGGTTAGGCCTCTTAGGGTCACGGTTAGGGTAGGGTTAGCGTTAGGGTTAAGGTCAGGGTTAGGGTTAGGGTTAGGGTTACCTACATGCCATGCATAGCTGAGGTTTAGAGTTGCGTTTAGGGTTAGGCCTCTTAGGGTTAGGGTTAAGGTTAGGGTTAGGGTTAGGGTTAGGGTTAGGGTATAGCGTTAGGGTTAGGGTTAGGGTTAGGGTTAGGGTTAGGGTTAGGGTTAGGGTTAGGGTTAGGTACATGCCAAGCACAGCTGAGGTTTAGAGTTCCGTTTTGGGTTAGGCCTCTTAGGGTCAGGGTTACGGTTAGGGTTAGGGTTAGGGTTAGGGTTAGGGTTAGCGTTAGGGTTAGGGTTAGGGTTAGGATTAGGGTTAGGGTAAGGGTTAGGGTTAGGTACATGCCATGCACAGCTGAGGTTATAGAGTTCCGTCAAGGGTTAGGCCTCTTAGGGTCAGGATTAGGGTTAGGTTTAGGGTTAGGGTTAGGGTTAGGGTTAGGGTTAGGGTTAGGATTAGGGTTAGGGTTATGTACCTGCCATGCACAGCTGAGGTTTAGAGTTCCGTCTAGGGTTAGGACTCTTAGGGTCAGGATTAGGGTTAGGTTTAGGATTAGGGTTAGGGTTATGGTTAGGGTTAGGGTTAGGGTTAGTGTTAGGGTTAGGGTTAGGTACATGCCATGCACATCTGAGGTTTAGAGTTCCGTTTAGGGTTAGGTCTCTTAGGGTTAGGGTTAAGTTTAGGCTTAGGGTTAGGGTTAGGGTTAGGGTTAGGGTTAGGGTTAGGGTTAGGGTTAGGGTTAGGTACATGCCATGCACAGCTGAGGTTTAGAGTTCCGTTTAAGGTTAGGCCTCTTAGGGTCAGGGTTAGGGTTAGGGTTAGGGTTAGGGTTAGGGTTAGGGTTAGGGTTAGTGTTAACTGCATGCCATGCACAGCTGAGGTTTAGAGTTGTGTTTAGGGTTAGGCCTCTTAGGGTCAGGATTAGGGTTAGGGTTAGGATTCGGGTTAGAGTTAGGGTTAGGGTTAGGGTTAGGGTTAGGGTTAGGGTTAGGTACATGCCATGCACAGCTGAGGTTTAGAGTTCCGTCAAGGGTTAGGCCTCTTAGGGTCAGGATTAGGGTTAGGTTTAGGGTTAGGGTTAGGGTTAGGGTTAGGGTTAGGGTTAGGGTTAGGGTTATGTACCTGCCCTGCACAGCTGAGGTTTAGAGTTCCGTTTAGGGTTAGGTCTCTTAGGGTTAGGGTTAAGTTTAGGGTTAGGGTTAGGGTTAGGGTTAGGGTTAGGGTAAGGGTTAGGGTTAGGGTTACGTACATGCCATGCACAGCTGTGGTTTAGAGTTGCGTTTAGGGTTAGGCCTCTTAGGGTTAGGGTTAAGGTTAGGGTTAGGGTTAGGGTTAGGGTTAGGGTTAGGGTTAAGTGCATGCCATGCACAGCTGAGGTTTAGAGTTCCGTTTTGGGTTAGATCACTTAGGGTTAGGGTTAGGGTTAAGGTTAGGGTTAGGGTTAGGGTTAGGGTTAGGGTTAGGTACATGCCAAGCACAGCTGAGGTTTAGAGATCCGTTTTGGGTTAGGCCTCTTAGGGTCAGGGTTAGGGTTAGGGTTAGGTTTAGGGTTAGGGTTAGGGTTAGGGTTAGGGTTAGGGTTAGGGTTACGTACATGCCATGCACAGCTGAGGTTTAGAGTTCCGTTTTGGGTTAGGCCTCTTAGCGTCAGGGTTAGGGTTAGGGTTAGGGTTAGGGTTAGGGTTAGGGTTAGGGTTAGGGTTAGGGTTACATACATGCCATGCACAGCTGAGGTTTAGAGTTCCGTCAAGGGTTAGGCCTCTTAGGGTCAGGATTAGGGTTAGGTTTAGGGTTAGGGTTAGGGTTAGGGTTAGGGTTAGGGTTAGGGTTAAGTGCATGCCATGCACAGCTGAGGTTTAGAGTTTCGTTTTGTGTTAGGTCTCTTAGGGTTAGGGTTAGGGTTAAGGTTAGGGTTAGGGTTAGGGTTAGGGTTAGTGTTAACTGCATGCCATGCACAGCTGAGGTTTAGAGTTCCGTTTTGGGTTAGGCCTCTTAGGGTCAGGGTTAGGGTTAGGGTTAGGGTTAGGGTTAGGGTTAGGGTTAGGGTTAGGGTTAGGTACATGCCATGCACAGCTGAGGTTTAGAGTTCCGTCAAGGGTTAGGCCTCTTAGGGTCAGGATTAGGGTTAGGGTTAGGGTTCGGGTTAGGGTTAGGGTTAGGGTTAGGGTTAAGTGCATGCCATGCACAGCTGAGGTTTAGAGTTGCGTTTAGGGTTAGGCCTCTTAGGGTCAGGATTAGGGTTAGGGTTAGGGTTAGGGTTAGGGTTAGGGTTACGTACATGCCATGCACAGCTGAGGTTTAGAGTTGCGTTTAGGGTTAGGCCTCTTAGGGTTAGCGTTAGGGTTAGGGTTAGGGTTAGGGTTAGGGTTAGGGTTAGGGTTAGGGTTAGGGTTATGTACATGCCATGCACAGCTGAGGTTTAGAGTTATGAAAGGGGTATGCCCAATAGGGTCAGGATTAGAGTTAGGGTTAGGGTTAGGGTTAGGGTTAGGGTTAAGTGCATGCAATGCACAGCTGAGGTTTAGAGTTCCGTTTTCGGTTAGGCCTCTTAGGGTCAGGGTTAGTGTTAGGATTAGGGTTAGGGTTAGGGTTAGGGTTAGGGTTAGGGTTAGGTACATGCCATGCACAGCTGAGGTTTAGAGTTCCGTCTAGGGTTAGGACTCTTAGGGTCAGGATTAGGGTTAGGTTTAGGATTAGGGTTAGGGTTATGGTTAGGGTTAGGGTTAGGGTTAGTGTTAGGGTTAGGGTTAGGTACATGCCATGCACATCTGAGGTTTAGAGTTCCGTTTAGGGTTAGGTCTCTTAGGGTTAGGGTTAAGTTTAGGCTTAGGTTTAGGTTTAGGGTTAGGGTTAGGGTTAGGGTTAGGGTTAGGGTTAGGGTTAGGTACATGCCATGCACAGCTGAGGTTTAGAGTTCCGTTTAGGGTTAGGTCTCTTAGAGTTAGTGTTAGGGTTAGGGTTAGGGTTAGTGTTAACTGCATGCCATGCACAGCTGAGGTTTAGAGTTCCGTTTTGGGTTAGGCCTCTTAGGGTCAGGGTTAGGGTTAGGGTTAGGGTTAGGGTTAGGGTTAGGGTTAGGGTTAGGGTTAGGTACATGCCATGCACAGCTGAGGTTTAGAGTTCCGTCAAGGGTTAGGCCTCTTAGGGTCAGGATTAGGGTTAGGGTTAGGGTTCGGGTTAGGGTTAGGGTTAGGGTTAGGGTTAAGTGCATGCCATGCACAGCTGAGGTTTAGAGTTGCGTTTAGGGATAGGCCTCTTAGGGTCAGGATTAGGGTTAGGGTTAGGGTTAGGGTTAGGGTTAGGGTTACGTACATGCCATGCACAGCTGAGGTTTAGAGTTGCGTTTAGGGTTAGGCCTCTTAGGGTTAGCGTTAGGGTTAGGGTTAGGGTTAGGGTTAGGGTTAGGGTTAGGGTTAGGGTTAGGGTTATGTACATGCCATGCACAGCTGAGGTTTAGAGTTATGAAAGGGGTATGCCCAATAGGGTCAGGATTAGAGTTAGGGTTAGGGTTAGGGTTAGGGTTAGGGTTAAGTGCATGCAATGCACAGCTGAGGTTTAGAGTTCCGTTTTCGGTTAGGCCTCTTAGGGTCAGGGTTAGTGTTAGGATTAGGGTTAGGGTTAGGGTTAGGGTTAGGGTTAGGGTTAGGTACATGCCATGCACAGCTGAGGTTTAGAGTTCCGTCTAGGGTTAGGACTCTTAGGGTCAGGATTAGGGTTAGGTTTAGGATTAGGGTTAGGGTTATGGTTAGGGTTAGGGTTAGGGTTAGTGTTAGGGTTAGGGTTAGGTACATGCCATGCACATCTGAGGTTTAGAGTTCCGTTTAGGGTTAGGTCTCTTAGGGTTAGGGTTAAGTTTAGGCTTAGGTTTAGGTTTAGGGTTAGGGTTAGGGTTAGGGTTAGGGTTAGGGTTAGGGTTAGGTACATGCCATGCACAGCTGAGGTTTAGAGTTCCGTTTAGGGTTAGGTCTCTTAGAGTTAGTGTTAGGGTTAGGGTTAGGGTTAGTGTTAACTGCATGCCATGCACAGCTGAGGTTTAGAGTTCCGTTTTGGGTTAGGCCTCTTAGGGTCAGGGTTAGGGTTAGGGTTAGGGTTAGGGTTAGGGTTAGGGTTAGGGTTAGTGTTAACTGCATGCCATGCACAGCTGAGGTTTAGAGTTGTGTTTAGGGTTAGGCCTCTTAGGGTCAGGATTAGGGTTAGGTTTAGGGTTAGGGTTAGGGTTAGGGTTAGGGTTATGTACCTGCCCTGCACAGCTGAGGTTTAGAGTTCCGTTTAGGGTTAGGTCTCTTAGGGTTAGGGTTAAGTTTAGGGTTAGGGTTAGGGTTAGGGTTAGGGTTAGGGTAAGGGTTAGGGTTAGGGTTACGTACATGCCATGCACAGCTGTGGTTTAGAGTTGCGTTTAGGGTTAGGCCTCTTAGGGTTAGGGTTAAGGTTAGGGTTAGGGTTAGGGTTAGGGTTAGGGTTAGGGTTAAGTGCATGCCATGCACAGCTGAGGTTTAGAGTTCCGTTTTGGGTTAGATCACTTAGGGTTAGGGTTAGGGTTAAGGTTAGGGTTAGGGTTAGGGTTAGGGTTAGGGTTAGGTACATGCCAAGCACAGCTGAGGTTTAGAGATCCGTTTTGGGTTAGGCCTCTTAGGGTCAGGGTTAGGGTTAGGGTTAGGTTTAGGGTTAGGGTTAGGGTTAGGGTTAGGGTTAGGGTTAGGGTTAGGGTTACGTACATGCCATGCACAGCTGAGGTTTAGAGTTCCGTTTTGGGTTAGGCCTCTTAGCGTCAGGGTTAGGGTTAGGGTTAGGGTTAGGGTTAGGGTTAGGGTTAGGGTTAGGGTTAGGGTTAGGGTTACGTACATGCCATGCACAGCTGAGGTTTAGAGTTCCGTCAAGGGATAGGCCTCTTAGGGTCAGGATTAGGGTTAGGTTTAGGGTTAGGGTTAGGGTTAGGGTTAGGGTTAGGGTTAAGTGCATGCCATGCACAGCTGAGGTTTAGAGTTTCGTTTTGTGTTAGGTCTCTTAGGGTTAGGGTTAGGGTTAAGGTTAGGGTTAGGGTTAGGGTTAGGGTTAGGGTTAGTGTTAACTGCATGCCATGCACAGCTGAGGTTTAGAGTTCCGTTTGTGTTAGGCCTCTTAGGGTCAGGGTTAGGGTTAGGGTTAGCGTTAGGGTTAGGGTTAGGGTTAGGGTTAGGGTTAGGGTTAGGTTTAGTGTTAACTGCATGCCATGCACAGCTGAGGTTTAGAGTTGTGTTTAGGGTTAGGCCTCTTAGGGTCAGGATTAGGGTTAGGTTTAGGGTTAGGGTTAGGGTTAGGGTTAGGGTTATGTACCTGCCCTGCACAGCTGAGGTTTAGAGTTCCGTTTAGGGTTAGGTCTGTTAGGGTTAGGGTTAAGTTTAGGGTTAGGGTTAGGGTAAGGTTAGGGTTAGGGTAAGGGTTAGGGTTAGGGTTACGTACATGCCATGCACAGCTGTGGTTTAGAGTTGCGTTTAGGGTTAGGCCTCTTAGGGTTAGGGTTAAGGTTAGGGTTAGGGTTAGGGTTAGGGTTAGGGTTAGGGTTAAGTGCATGCCATGCACAGCTGAGGTTTAGAGTTCCGTTTTGGGTTAGATCACTTAGGGTTAGGGTTAGGGTTAAGGTTAGGGTTAGGGTTAGGGTTAGGGTTAGGGTTAGGTACATGCCAAGCACAGCTGAGGTTTAGAGATCCGTTTTGGGTTAGGCCTCTTAGGGTCAGGGTTAGGGTTAGGGTTAGGTTTAGGGTTAGGGTTAGGGTTAGGGTTAGGGTTAGGGTTAGGGTTACGTACATGCCACGCACAGCTGAGGTTTAGAGTTCCGTTTTGGGTTAGGCCTCTTAGCGTCAGGGTTAGGGTTAGGGTTAGGGTTAGGGTTAGGGTTAGGGTTAGGGTTAGGGTTAGGTACATGCCATGCACAGCTGAGGTTTAGAGTTCCGTCAAGGGGTAGGCCCGATAGGGTCAGGATTAGAGTTAGGGTTAGGGTTAGGGTTAGGGTTAGGGTTAGGGTTAGGGTTAGGGTTAGGGTTAAGTGCATGCCATGCACAGCTGAGGTTTAGAGTTCCGTTTTGGGTTAGGCCTCTTAGGGTCAGGATTAGGGTTAGGGTTAGGCTCAGGGTTACGGTTAGGGTTATGTACATGCCATGCACAGCTGAGGTTTTGAGTTCCGTCAAGGGTTAGGCCTCTTAGGGTCAGGATTAGGGTTAGGTTTAGGGTTAGGCTTAGGGTTAGGGTTAGGGTTAGGGTTTGGTTTAGGGTTATGTACCTGCCATGCACAGCTGAGGTTTAGAGTTCCATCTAGGGTTAGGACTCTTAGGGTCAGGATTAGGGTTAG
Source organism: Falco peregrinus (assembly GCF_023634155.1). Lineage (NCBI taxonomy): Eukaryota > Metazoa > Chordata > Aves > Falconiformes > Falconidae > Falco > Falco peregrinus. The sequence goes on along the minus strand of NW_026599617.1, from coordinate 618,228 downwards.
GTTTAGGATTAGGTTTAGGGTTAGGGTTAGGGTTAGGGTTAGGGTTAGGTTTATGTACCTGCCATGCACAGCTGAGGTTTAGAGTTCCGTCAAGGGATAGGACTCTTAGGGTCAGGATTAGGGTTAGGTTTAGGATTAGGGTTAGTGTTAGGGTTAGGGTTAGGGTTAGGGTTAGGGTTAGGGTTAGGTTTTGGGTTAGGGTTAGGGTTAGGGTTAGGGTTAGGGTTAGGGTTAGGGTTAGGGTTAGGGTTAGGGTTAGGGTTAGGGTTAGGTACATGCCATGCACAGCTGAGGTTGAGTTCCGTTTAGGGTTAGGCCTCTTAGGGTCAGGGTTAGGGTTAGGGTTAGGGTTAGGGTTAGGGTCAGGATTAGGGTTAGGGTTAGGGTTAGGGTTACGGTCAGGGTGAGGGTTAGGGTTAGGTTTAGGGTTAGGGTTAGGGTTAGAGTTAGGGTTACATACATGCGATGCACTGCTGAGGTTCAGATTTCCGTTTTGGATTAGGCCTCTTAGGGTTAGGGTTAGGGTTAGGGTCTAGGTTAGGCTTAGCGTTAGGGTTAGGGTTAGTGTTAGGGTTAGGGTTCGGGTTAGGGTTAGGGTTAGGGTTAGGGTTAGTGTTAGGGTTAGGTACATGCCATGCACAGGTGAGGTTTAGAGTTCCGTTTAGGGTTAGGCCTCTTAGGGTTAGGGTTAGGGTTAGAGTTAGGTACATGCCATGCACAGCTGAGGT
>NW_026599617.1:587500-590000 GCF_023634155.1 Falco peregrinus | reverse complement strand
GGTAAGGGTTAGGGTTAGGTACATGCCATGCACAGCTGAGGTTATAGAGTTCCGTCAAGGGTTAGGCCTCTTAGGGTCAGGATTAGGGTTAGGTTTAGGGTTAGGGTTAGGGTTAGGGTTAGGGTTAGGGTTAGGATTAGGGTTAGGGTTATGTACCTGCCATGCACAGCTGAGGTTTAGAGTTCCGTCTAGGGTTAGGACTCTTAGGGTCAGGATTAGGGTTAGGTTTAGGATTAGGGTTAGGGTTATGGTTAGGGTTAGGGTTAGGGTTAGTGTTAGGGTTAGGGTTAGGTACATGCCATGCACATCTGAGGTTTAGAGTTCCGTTTAGGGTTAGGTCTCTTAGGGTTAGGGTTAAGTTTAGGCTTAGGGTTAGGGTTAGGGTTAGGGTTAGGGTTAGGGTTAGGGTTAGGGTTAGGGTTAGGTACATGCCATGCACAGCTGAGGTTTAGAGTTCCGTTTAAGGTTAGGCCTCTTAGGGTCAGGGTTAGGGTTAGGGTTAGGGTTAGGGTTAGGGTTAGGGTTAGGGTTAGTGTTAACTGCATGCCATGCACAGCTGAGGTTTAGAGTTGTGTTTAGGGTTAGGCCTCTTAGGGTCAGGATTAGGGTTAGGGTTAGGATTCGGGTTAGGGTTAGGGTTAGGGTTAGGGTTAGGGTTAGGGTTAGGGTTAGGTACATGCCATGCACAGCTGAGGTTTAGAGTTCCGTCAAGGGTTAGGCCTCTTAGGGTCAGGATTAGGGTTAGGTTTAGGGTTAGGGTTAGGGTTAGGGTTAGGGTTAGGGTTAGGGTTAGGGTTATGTACCTGCCCTGCACAGCTGAGGTTTAGAGTTCCGTTTAGGGTTAGGTCTCTTAGGGTTAGGGTTAAGTTTAGGGTTAGGGTTAGGGTTAGGGTTAGGGTTAGGGTAAGGGTTAGGGTTAGGGTTACGTACATGCCATGCACAGCTGTGGTTTAGAGTTGCGTTTAGGGTTAGGCCTCTTAGGGTTAGGGTTAAGGTTAGGGTTAGGGTTAGGGTTAGGGTTAGGGTTAGGGTTAAGTGCATGCCATGCACAGCTGAGGTTTAGAGTTCCGTTTTGGGTTAGATCACTTAGGGTTAGGGTTAGGGTTAAGGTTAGGGTTAGGGTTAGGGTTAGGGTTAGGGTTAGGTACATGCCAAGCACAGCTGAGGTTTAGAGATCCGTTTTGGGTTAGGCCTCTTAGGGTCAGGGTTAGGGTTAGGGTTAGGTTTAGGGTTAGGGTTAGGGTTAGGGTTAGGGTTAGGGTTAGGGTTACGTACATGCCATGCACAGCTGAGGTTTAGAGTTCCGTTTTGGGTTAGGCCTCTTAGCGTCAGGGTTAGGGTTAGGGTTAGGGTTAGGGTTAGGGTTAGGGTTAGGGTTAGGGTTAGGGTTACATACATGCCATGCACAGCTGAGGTTTAGAGTTCCGTCAAGGGTTAGGCCTCTTAGGGTCAGGATTAGGGTTAGGTTTAGGGTTAGGGTTAGGGTTAGGGTTAGGGTTAGGGTTAGGGTTAAGTGCATGCCATGCACAGCTGAGGTTTAGAGTTTCGTTTTGTGTTAGGTCTCTTAGGGTTAGGGTTAGGGTTAAGGTTAGGGTTAGGGTTAGGGTTAGGGTTAGTGTTAACTGCATGCCATGCACAGCTGAGGTTTAGAGTTCCGTTTTGGGTTAGGCCTCTTAGGGTCAGGGTTAGGGTTAGGGTTAGGGTTAGGGTTAGGGTTAGGGTTAGGGTTAGGGTTAGGTACATGCCATGCACAGCTGAGGTTTAGAGTTCCGTCAAGGGTTAGGCCTCTTAGGGTCAGGATTAGGGTTAGGGTTAGGGTTCGGGTTAGGGTTAGGGTTAGGGTTAGGGTTAAGTGCATGCCATGCACAGCTGAGGTTTAGAGTTGCGTTTAGGGTTAGGCCTCTTAGGGTCAGGATTAGGGTTAGGGTTAGGGTTAGGGTTAGGGTTAGGGTTACGTACATGCCATGCACAGCTGAGGTTTAGAGTTGCGTTTAGGGTTAGGCCTCTTAGGGTTAGCGTTAGGGTTAGGGTTAGGGTTAGGGTTAGGGTTAGGGTTAGGGTTAGGGTTAGGGTTATGTACATGCCATGCACAGCTGAGGTTTAGAGTTATGAAAGGGGTATGCCCAATAGGGTCAGGATTAGAGTTAGGGTTAGGGTTAGGGTTAGGGTTAGGGTTAAGTGCATGCAATGCACAGCTGAGGTTTAGAGTTCCGTTTTCGGTTAGGCCTCTTAGGGTCAGGGTTAGTGTTAGGATTAGGGTTAGGGTTAGGGTTAGGGTTAGGGTTAGGGTTAGGTACATGCCATGCACAGCTGAGGTTTAGAGTTCCGTCTAGGGTTAGGACTCTTAGGGTCAGGATTAGGGTTAGGTTTAGGATTAGGGTTAGGGTTATGGTTAGGGTTAGGGTTAGGGTTAGTGTTAGGGTTAGGGTTAGGTACATGCCATGCACATCTGAGGTTTAGAGTTCCGTTTAGGGTTAGGTCTCTTAGGGTTAGGGTTAAG
>NW_026599617.1:537500-570000 GCF_023634155.1 Falco peregrinus | reverse complement strand
CTTAGGGTCAGGATTAGGGTTAGGTTTAGGGTTAGGGTTAGGGTTAGGGTTAGGGTTAGGGTTAGGGTTAGGATTAGGGTTACGTACATGCCATGCACACCTGAGGTTTAGAGTTCCGTTTAGGGTTAGGTCTCTTAGGGTTAGGGTTAAGTTTAGGGTTAGGGTTAGGGTTAGGGTTAGGGTTAGGGTTAGGGTTAGGGTTAGGTACATGCCATGCACAGCTGAGGTTTAGAGTTCCGTTTAGGGTTAAGTCTCTTAGAGTTAGTGTTAGGGTTAGGGTTAGGGTTAGTTACATGCCATGCACAGCTGAGGTTTAGAGTTCCGTTTTGGGATAGGCCTCTTAGGGTCAGGGTTAGGGTTAGGGTTAGGGTTAGGGTTAGGGTTAGGGTTAGGGTTAGGGTTACCTACATGCCATGCACAGGTGAGGGTTAGAGTTGCGTTTAGGGTTAGGCCTCTTAGGGTTAGGGTTAAGGTTAGGGTTAGGGTTAGGGTTAGGGTTAGCGTTAGGGTTAGGGTTAAAGTTAGGGTTAGGGTTAGGGTTAGGGTTAGGGTTAGGGTTAAGGTTAGGGTTACGTACATGCCATGCACAGCGGAGGTTTAGAGTTCCGTTTTGGGTTAGGCCTCTTAAGGTCAGGGTTAGGGTTAGGGTTAGGGTTAGGGTTAGGGTTAGGGTTAGGGTTAGGGTTAGGTACATGCCATGCACAGCTGAGGTTTAGAGTTGCGTTTAGGGTTAGGTCTCTTAGGGTCAGGATTAGGGTTAGGGTTAGGGTTCGGGTTAGGGTTAGGGTTAGGGTTCGGGTTAGGGTTAGGGTTAGGGTTAGGGTTAGGGTTAGGGTTAAGTGCATGCCATGCACAGCTGAGGTTTAGAGTTCCGTTTTGGGTTAGATCACTTAGGGTTAGGGTTAGGGTTAAGGTTAGGGTTAGCGTTAGGGTTAGGGTTAGGGTTAGGTACATGCCAAGCACAGCTGAGGTTTAGAGTTCCGTTTTGGGTTAGGCCTCTTAGGGTCAGGGTTAGGGTTAGGGTTAGGTTTAGGGTTAGGGTTAGGGTTAGGGTTAGGGTTAGGGTTAGTGTTAGGGTTACCTACATGCCATGCACAGCTGAGGTTTAGAGTTGCGTTTAGGGTTAGGCCTCTTAGGGTTAGGGTTAGGGTTAGGGTTAGGGTTAGGGTTAGGGTTAGGGTTAGGGTTAGGTTTACGGTTAGGGTTAGGGTTAGGGTTACGGTTAGGGTTACGGTTAGGGTTAGGGTTACGTACATGCCATGCACAGCTGAGGTTTAGAGTTCCGTTTTGGGTTAGGCCTCTTAGGGTCAGGGTTAGGGTTAGGGTTAGGGTTAGGGTTAGGGTTAGGGTTAGGGTTAGGGTTAGGGTTAGGGTTACGTCCATGCCATGCACAGCTGAGGTTTAGAGTTCCGTCAAGGGTTAGGCCTCTTAGGGTCAGGATTAGGGTTAGGTTTAGGGTTAGGGTTAGGGTTAGGGTTAGGGTTAGGGTTATGTACCTGCCATGCACAGCTGAGGTTTAGAGTTCCGTTTAGGGTTAGGTCTCTTAGGGTTAGGGTTAAGTTTAGGGTTAGGGTTAGGGTTAGGGTTAGGGTTAGGGTAAGGGTTAGGGTTAGGGTTACGTACATGCCATGCACAGCTGTGGTTTAGAGTTGCGTTTAGGGTTAGGCCTCTTAGGGTTAGGGTTAAGGTTAGGGTTAGGGTTAGGGTTAGGGTTAGGGTTAGGGTTAAGTGCATGCCAAGCACAGCTGAGGTTTAGAGTTGCGTTTAGGGTTAGGCCTCTTAGGGTCAGGATTAGGGTTAGGGTTAGGGTTCGGGTTAGGGTTAGGGTTAGGGTTCGGGTTAGGGTTAGGGTTAGGGTTAGGGTTAGGGTTAGGGTTAAGTGCATGCCATGCACAGCTGAGGTTTAGAGTTCCGTTTTGGGTTAGATCACTTAGGGTTAGGGTTAGGGTTAAGGTTAGGGTTAGCGTTAGGGTTAGGGTTAGGGTTAGGTACATGCCAAGCACAGCTGAGGTTTAGAGTTCCGTTTTGGGTTAGTCCTCTTAGGGTCAGGGTTAGGGTTAGGGTTAGGTTTAGGGTTAGGGTTAGGGTTAGGGTTAGGGTTAGTGTTAGGGTTACCTACATGCCATGCACAGCTGAGGTTTAGAGTTGCGTTTAGGGTTAGGCCTCTTAGGGTTAGGGTTAAGGTTAGGTTTAGGGTTAGGGTTAGGGTTAGGGTTAGGGTTAGGTTTACGGTTAGGGTTAGGGTTAGGGTTACGGTTAGGGTTACGGTTAGGGTTAGGGTTACGTACATGCCATGCACAGCTGAGGTTTAGAGTTGCGTTTAGGGTTAGGCCTCTTAGGGTCAGGATTAGGGTTAGGGTTAGGGTTAGGGTTAGGGTTAGGGTTAGGGTTACGTCCATGCCATGCACAGATGAGGTTTAGAGTTCCGTCAAGGGTTAGGCCTCTTAGGGTCAGGATTAGGGTTAGGTTTTGGGTTAGGGTTAGGGTTAGGGTTAGGGTTAGGGTTATGTACCTGCCCTGCACAGCTGAGGTTTAGAGTTCCGTTTAGGGTTAGGTCTCTTAGGGTTAGGGTTAAGTTTAGGGTTAGGGTTAGGGTTAGGGTTAGGGTTAGGGTTAGGGTAAGGGTTAGGGTTAGGGTTACGTACATGCCATGCACAGCTGTGGTTTAGAGTTGCGTTTAGGGTTAGGCCTCTTAGGGTTAGGGTTAAGGTTAGGGTTAGGGTTAGGGTTAGGGTTAGGGTTAAGTGCATGCCAAGCACAGCTGAGGTTTAGAGTTCCGTTTTGGGTTAGATCACTTAGGGTTAGGGTTAGGGTTAAGGTTAGGGTTAGGGTTAGGGTTAGGGTTAGGGTTAGGGTTAGGGTTAGGTACATGCCAAGCACAGCTGAGGTTTAGAGTTCCGTCTAGGGTTAGGCCTCTTAGGGTCAGGGTTAGGGTTAGGGTTAGGGTTAGGGTTAGGGTTAGGGTTAGGGTTAGGGTTAAGTGCATGCCATGCACAGCTGAGGTTTAGAGTTGCGTTTAGGGTTAGGTCACTTAGGGTTAGGGTTAGGGTTAAGGTTAGGGTTAGGGTTAGGGTTAGGGTTAGGGTTAGGGTTAGGGTTAGGGTTAGGTACATGCCATGCACAGCTGAGGTTTAGAGTTCTGTTTTGTGTTAGGCCTCTTAGGGTCAGCATTAGGGTTAGGGTTAGGGTTAGGTTTAGGGTTACGTACATGCCATGCACAGCTGAGGTTTAGAGTTGCGTTTAGGGTTAGGCCTCTTAGGGTTAGCGTTAGGGTTAGGGTTAGGGTTAGGGTTAGGGTTAGGGTTAGGGTTAGGGTTAGGGTTAGGGTTATGTACATGCCATGCACAGCTGAGGTTTAGAGTTACGAAAGGGGTAGGCCCAATAGGGTCAGGATTAGAGTTAGGGTTAGGGTTAGGGTTAGGGTAAGGGTTAGGGTTCGGGTAAAGTGCATGCAATGCACAGCTGAGGTTTAGAGTTCCGTTTTGGGTTAGGCCTCTTAGGGTCAGGGTTAGTGTTAGGATTAGGGTTAGGGTTAGGGTTAGGGTTAGGGTTAGGGTTAGGGTTATGTACATGACATGCACAGCTGAGGTTTAGAGTTCCGTCAAGGGTTAGGCCCCTTAGGGTAAGGATTAGAGTTAGGGTTAGGGTTAGCGTTAGGGTTAGGGTTAGGGTTAGGGTTAGGGTTAGGGTTAGGGTTAAGTGCATGCCATGCACAGGTGAGGTTTAGAGTTCCGTTTTGGGTTAGGCCTCTTAGGGTCAGGGTTAGGGTTAGGGTTAGGGTTAGGGTTAGGGTTAGGGTTAGGGTTAGGGTTAGGGTTAGGTACATGCCAAGCACAGCTGAGGTTTAGTGTTCCGTCTAGGGTTAGGCCTCTTAGGGTCAGGGTGAGGGTTAGGGTTAGGTTTAGGGTTAGGGTTAGGGTTAGGGTTAGTGTTAGGGTTACCTACATGCCATGCACAGCTGAGGTTTAGAGTTCCGTTTAGGGTTAGGCCTCTTAGGGTTAGGGTTAAGGTTAGGGTTAGGGTTAGGGTTAGGGTTAGGGTTAGGGTTAGGGTTAGGGTTAGGGTTAGGGTTAGGTACATGCCATGCACAGCTGAGGTTTAGAGTTCCGTTTTGGGTTAGGCCTCTTAGGGTCAGGGTTAGGGTTAGGGTTAGGGTTAGGGTTAGGGTTAGGGTTAGGGTTAGGGTTACGTCCATGCCATGCACAGCTGAGGTTTAGAGTTCCGTCAAGGGTTAGGCCTCTTAGGGTCAGGATTAGGGTTAAGGTTAGGGTTAGGGTTAGGGTTAGGGTTAGGGTTAGGGTTAGGTACATGCCAAGCACAGCTGAGGTTTAGAGTTCCGTCTAGGGTTAGGCCTCTTAGGGTCAGGGTTAGGGTTAGGGTTAGGTTTAGGGTTAGGTTTAGGGTTAGGGTTAGTGTTAGGGTTACCTACATGCCATGCACAGCTGAGGTTTAGAGTTCCGTTTAGGGTTAGGCCTCTTAGGGTTAGGGTTAAGGTTAGGGTTAGGGTTAGGGTTAGGGTTAGGGTTAGGGTTAGGGTTAGGTACATGCCATGCACAGCTGAGGTTTAGAGTTCCGTTTTGGGTTAGGCCTCTTAGGGTCAGGGTTAGGGTTAGGGTTAGGGTTAGGGTTATGGTTAGGGTTAGGGTTAGGGTTACGTACATGCCATGCACAGCTGAGGTTTAGAGTTGCGTTTAGTGTTAGGCCTCTTAGGGTCAGGGTTAGGGTTAGGGTTAGGGTTAGGGTTAGGGTTAGGGTTAGGGTTAAGTGCATGCCATGCACAGCTGAGGTTTAGAGTTGCGTTTAGGGTTAGGTCACTTAGGGTTAGGGTTAGGGTGTAAGGTTAGGGTTAGGGTTAGGGTTAGGGTTAGGGTTAGGGTTAGTGTTAACTGCATGCCATGCACAGCTGAGGTTTAGAGTTCCGTTTTGGGTTAGGCCTCTTAGGGTCAGGGTTAGGGTTAGGGTTAGGGTTAGGGTTAGGGTTAGGGTTAGGTTTAGGGTTACGTACATGCCATGCACAGCTGAGGTTTAGAGTTCCGTTTTGGGTTAGGCCTCTTAGGGTCAGGGTTAGTGTTAGGATTAGGGTTAGGGTTAGGGTTAGGGTTAGGGTTAGGGTTAGGGTTATGTACATGACATGCACAGCTGAGGTTTAGAGTTCCGTCAAGGTTTAGGCCCCTTAGGGTCAGGATTAGAGTTAGGGTTAGGGTTAGCGTTAGGGTTAGGGTTAGGGTTAGGGTTAGGGTTAGGGTTAGGGTTAAGTGCATGCCATGCACAGCTGAGGTTTAGAGTTCCGTTTTGGGTTAGGCCTCTTAGGGTCAGGGTTAGGGTTAGGGTTAGCGTTAGGGTTAAGGTTAGGGTTAGGGTTAGGGTTAGGGTTAGGGTTATGTACATGACATCCACAGCTGAGGTTTAGAGTTCCGTCAAGGGTTAGGCCCCTTAGGGTCAGGATTAGAGTTAGGGTTAGGGTTAGGGTTAGGGTTAGGGTTAAGTGCATGCCATGCACAGGTGAGGTTTAGAGTTCCGTTTTGGGTTAGATCACTTAGGGTTAAGGTTAGGGTTAAGGTTAGGGTTAGGGTTAGGGTTAGGGTTAGGGTTAGGGTTAGGTACATGCCAAGCACAGCTGAGGTTTAGAGTTCCGTCTAGGGTTACGCCTCTTAGGGTCAGGGTTAGGGTTAGGGTTAGGTTTAGGATTAGGTTTAGGGTTAGGGTTAGTGTTAGGGTTACCTACATGCCATGCACAGCTGAGGTTTAGAGTTCTGTTTAGGGTTAGGCCTCTTAGGGTTAGGGTTAAGGTTAGGGTTAGGGTTAGGGTTAGGGTTAGGGTTAGGGTTAAGGTTAGGGTTAGGTACATGCCATGCACAGCTGAGGTTTAGAGTTGCGTTTTGGGTTAGGCCTCTTAGGGTCAGGGTTAGGGTTAGGGTTAGGGTTAGGGTTAGGGTTAGGGTTAGGGTTATGTACATGCCATGCACAGCTGAGGTTTAGAGTTGCGTTTAGTGTTAGGCCTCTTAGGGTCAGGGTTAGGGTTAGGGTTAGGGTTAGGGTTAGGGTTAGGGTTAGGGTTAGGGTTAGGGTTAGGGTTAGGGTTAGGGTTAGGGTTAGGGTTAGGGTTAGGTACATGCCAAGCACAGCTGAGGTTTAGAGTTCCGTCTAGGGTTAGGCCTCTTAGGGTCAGGGTGAGGGTTAGGGTTAGGTTTAGGGTTAGGGTTAGGGTTAGGGTTAGTGTTAGGGTTACCTACATGCCATGCACAGCTGAGGTTTAGAGTTCCGTTTAGGGTTAGGCCTCTTAGGGTTAGGGTTAAGGTTAGGGTTAGGGTTAGGGTTAGGGTTAGGGTTAGGGTTAGGGTTAGGGTTAGGGTTAGGGTTAGGTACATGCCATGCACAGCTGAGGTTTAGAGTTCCGTTTTGGGTTAGGCCTCTTAGGGTCAGGGTTAGGGTTAGGGTTAGGGTTAGGGTTAGGGTTAGGGTTAGGGTTAGGGTTACGTCCATGCCATGCACAGCTGAGGTTTAGAGTTCCGTCAAGGGTTAGGCCTCTTAGGGTCAGGATTAGGGTTAAGGTTAGGGTTAGGGTTAGGGTTAGGGTTAGGGTTAGGGTTAGGTACATGCCAAGCACAGCTGAGGTTTAGAGTTCCGTCTAGGGTTAGGCCTCTTAGGGTCAGGGTTAGGGTTAGGGTTAGGTTTAGGGTTAGGTTTAGGGTTAGGGTTAGTGTTAGGGTTACCTACATGCCATGCACAGCTGAGGTTTAGAGTTCCGTTTAGGGTTAGGCCTCTTAGGGTTAGGGTTAAGGTTAGGGTTAGGGTTAGGGTTAGGGTTAGGGTTAGGGTTAGGGTTAGGTACATGCCATGCACAGCTGAGGTTTAGAGTTCCGTTTTGGGTTAGGCCTCTTAGGGTCAGGGTTAGGGTTAGGGTTAGGGTTAGGGTTATGGTTAGGGTTAGGGTTAGGGTTACGTACATGCCATGCACAGCTGAGGTTTAGAGTTGCGTTTAGTGTTAGGCCTCTTAGGGTCAGGGTTAGGGTTAGGGTTAGGGTTAGGGTTAGGGTTAGGGTTAGGGTTAAGTGCATGCCATGCACAGCTGAGGTTTAGAGTTGCGTTTAGGGTTAGGTCACTTCGGGTTAGGGTTAGGGTGAAGGTTAGGGTTAGGGTTAGGGTTAGGGTTAGGGTTAGGGTTAGTGTTAACTGCATGCCATGCACAGCTGAGGTTTAGAGTTCCGTTTTGGGTTAGGCCTCTTAGGGTCAGGGTTAGGGTTAGGGTTAGGGTTAGGGTTAGGGTTAGGGTTAGGTTTAGGGTTACGTACATGCCATGCACAGCTGAGGTTTAGAGTTCCGTTTTGGGTTAGGCCTCTTAGGGTCAGGGTTAGTGTTAGGATTAGGGTTAGGGTTAGGGTTAGGGTTAGGGTTAGGGTTAGGGTTATGTACATGACATGCACAGCTGAGGTTTAGAGTTCCGTCAAGGTTTAGGCCCCTTAGGGTCAGGATTAGAGTTAGGGTTAGGGTTAGCGTTAGGGTTAGGGTTAGGGTTAGGGTTAGGGTTAGGGTTAGGGTTAAGTGCATGCCATGCACAGCTGAGGTTTAGAGTTCCGTTTTGGGTTAGGCCTCTTAGGGTCAGGGTTAGGGTTAGGGTTAGCGTTAGGGTTAAGGTTAGGGTTAGGGTTAGGGTTAGGGTTAGGGTTATGTACATGACATCCACAGCTGAGGTTTAGAGTTCCGTCAAGGGTTAGGCCCCTTAGGGTCAGGATTAGAGTTAGGGTTAGGGTTAGGGTTAGGGTTAGGGTTAAGTGCATGCCATGCACAGGTGAGGTTTAGAGTTCCGTTTTGGGTTAGATCACTTAGGGTTAAGGTTAGGGTTAAGGTTAGGGTTAGGGTTAGGGTTAGGGTTAGGGTTAGGGTTAGGTACATGCCAAGCACAGCTGAGGTTTAGAGTTCCGTCTAGGGTTACGCCTCTTAGGGTCAGGGTTAGGGTTAGGGTTAGGTTTAGGATTAGGTTTAGGGTTAGGGTTAGTGTTAGGGTTACCTACATGCCATGCACAGCTGAGGTTTAGAGTTCTGTTTAGGGTTAGGCCTCTTAGGGTTAGGGTTAAGGTTAGGGTTAGGGTTAGGGTTAGGGTTAGGGTTAGGGTTAAGGTTAGGGTTAGGTACATGCCATGCACAGCTGAGGTTTAGAGTTGCGTTTTGGGTTAGGCCTCTTAGGGTCAGGGTTAAGGTTAGGTTTAGGGTTAGGGTTAGGGTTAGGGTTAGGGTTATGTACATGCCATGCACAGCTGAGGTTTAGAGTTGCGTTTAGTGTTAGGCCTCTTAGGGTCAGGGTTAGGGTTAGGGTTAGGGTTAGGGTTAGGGTTAGGGTTAGGGTTAGGGTTAGGGTTAGGGTTAGGGTTAGGGTTAAGTGCATGCCATGCACAGCTGAGGTTTAGAGTTGCGTTTAGGTTTAGGACTCTTAGGGTCAGGGTTAGGGTTAAGGTTAGGGTTAGGGTTAGGGTTAGGGTTAGGGTTAGGGTTAGTGTTAACTGCATGCCATGCACAGCTGAGGTTTAGAGTTCCGTTTTGGGTTAGATCACTTAGGGTTAGGGTTAGGGTTAGGGTTAGGGTTAGGGTTAGGGTTAGGGTTAAGGTTAGGGTTAGGGTTAGGGTTAGGGTTAGGGTTAGGGTTAGGGTTAGGTACATGCCAAGCACAGCTGAGGTTTAGAGTTCCGTCTAGGGTTAGGCCTCTTAGGGTCAGGGTTAGGGTTAGGGTTAGGGTTAGGGTTAGGGTTAGGGTTAAGTGCATGCCATGCACAGCTGAGGTTTAGAGTTGCGTTTAGGGTTAGGTCACTTAGGGTTAGGGTTAGGGTTAAGGTTAGGGTTAGGGTTAGGGTTAGGGTTAGGGTTAGGGTTAGGGTTAGGGTTAGGTACATGCCATGCACAGCTGAGGTTTAGAGTTCTGTTTTGTGTTAGGCCTCTTAGGGTCAGCATTAGGGTTAGGGTTAGGGTTAGGTTTAGGGTTACGTACATGCCATGCACAGCTGAGGTTTAGAGTTGCGTTTAGGGTTAGGCCTCTTAGGGTTAGCGTTAGGGTTAGGGTTAGGGTTAGGGTTAGGGTTAGGGTTAGGGTTAGGGTTAGGGTTAGGGTTATGTACATGCCATGCACAGCTGAGGTTTAGAGTTACGAAAGGGGTAGGCCCAATAGGGTCAGGATTAGAGTTAGGGTTAGGGTTAGGGTTAGGGTAAGGGTTAGGGTTCGGGTAAAGTGCATGCAATGCACAGCTGAGGTTTAGAGTTCCGTTTTGGGTTAGGCCTCTTAGGGTCAGGGTTAGTGTTAGGATTAGGGTTAGGGTTAGGGTTAGGGTTAGGGTTAGGGTTAGGGTTATGTACATGACATGCACAGCTGAGGTTTAGAGTTCCGTCAAGGGTTAGGCCCCTTAGGGTAAGGATTAGAGTTAGGGTTAGGGTTAGCGTTAGGGTTAGGGTTAGGGTTAGGGTTAGGGTTAGGGTTAGGGTTAAGTGCATGCCATGCACAGGTGAGGTTTAGAGTTCCGTTTTGGGTTAGGCCTCTTAGGGTCAGGGTTAGGGTTAGGGTTAGGGTTAGGGTTAGGGTTAGGGTTAGGGTTAGGGTTAGGGTTAGGTACATGCCAAGCACAGCTGAGGTTTAGAGTTCCGTCTAGGGTTAGGCCTCTTAGGGTCAGGGTGAGGGTTAGGGTTAGGTTTAGGGTTAGGGTTAGGGTTAGGGTTAGTGTTAGGGTTACCTACATGCCATGCACAGCTGAGGTTTAGAGTTCCGTTTAGGGTTAGGCCTCTTAGGGTTAGGGTTAAGGTTAGGGTTAGGGTTAGGGTTAGGGTTAGGGTTAGGGTTAGGGTTAGGGTTAGGGTTAGGGTTAGGTACATGCCATGCACAGCTGAGGTTTAGAGTTCCGTTTTGGGTTAGGCCTCTTAGGGTCAGGGTTAGGGTTAGGGTTAGGGTTAGGGTTAGGGTTAGGGTTAGGGTTAAGTGCATGCCATGCACAGCTGAGGTTTAGAGTTGCGTTTAGGGTTAGGTCACTTCGGGTTAGGGTTAGGGTGAAGGTTAGGGTTAGGGTTAGGGTTAGGGTTAGGGTTAGGGTTAGTGTTAACTGCATGCCATGCACAGCTGAGGTTTAGAGTTCCGTTTTGGGTTAGGCCTCTTAGGGTCAGGGTTAGGGTTAGGGTTAGGGTTAGGGTTAGGGTTAGGGTTAGGTTTAGGGTTACGTACATGCCATGCACAGCTGAGGTTTAGAGTTCCGTTTTGGGTTAGGCCTCTTAGGGTCAGGGTTAGTGTTAGGATTAGGGTTAGGGTTAGGGTTAGGGTTAGGGTTAGGGTTAGGGTTATGTACATGACATGCACAGCTGAGGTTTAGAGTTCCGTCAAGGTTTAGGCCCCTTAGGGTCAGGATTAGAGTTATGGTTAGGGTTAGCGTTAGGGTTAGGGTTAGGGTTAGGGTTAGGGTTAGGGTTAGGGTTAAGTGCATGCCATGCACAGCTGAGGTTTAGAGTTCCGTTTTGGGTTAGGCCTCTTAGGGTCAGGGTTAGGGTTAGGGTTAGCGTTAGGGTTAAGGTTAGGGTTAGGGTTAGGGTTAGGGTTAGGGTTATGTACATGACATCCACAGCTGAGGTTTAGAGTTCCGTCAAGGGTTAGGCCCCTTAGGGTCAGGATTAGAGTTAGGGTTAGGGTTAGGGTTAGGGTTAGGGTTAAGTGCATGCCATGCACAGGTGAGGTTTAGAGTTCCGTTTTGGGTTAGATCACTTAGGGTTAAGGTTAGGGTTAAGGTTAGGGTTAGGGTTAGGGTTAGGGTTAGGGTTAGGGTTAGGTACATGCCAAGCACAGCTGAGGTTTAGAGTTCCGTCTAGGGTTACGCCTCTTAGGGTCAGGGTTAGGGTTAGGGTTAGGTTTAGGATTAGGTTTAGGGTTAGGGTTAGTGTTAGGGTTACCTACATGCCATGCACAGCTGAGGTTTAGAGTTCCGTTTAGGGTTAGGCCTCTTAGGGTTAGGGTTAAGGTTAGGGTTAGGGTTAGGGTTAGGGTTAGGGTTAGGGTTAAGGTTAGGGTTAGGTACATGCCATGCACAGCTGAGGTTTAGAGTTGCGTTTTGGGTTAGGCCTCTTAGGGTCAGGGTTAGGGTTAGGGTTAGGGTTAGGGTTAGGGTTAGGGTTAGGGTTATGTACATGCCATGCACAGCTGAGGTTTAGAGTTGCGTTTAGTGTTAGGCCTCTTAGGGTCAGGGTTAGGGTTAGGGTTAGGGTTAGGGTTAGGGTTAGGGTTAGGGTTAGGGTTAGGGTTAGGGTTAGGGTTAAGTGCATGCCATGCACAGCTGAGGTTTAGAGTTGCGTTTAGGTTTAGGACTCTTAGGGTCAGGGTTAGGGTTAAGGTTAGGGTTAGGGTTAGGGTTAGGGTTAGGGTTAGGGTTAGTGTTAACTGCATGCCATGCACAGCTGAGGTTTAGAGTTCCGTTTTGGGTTAGATCACTTAGGGTTAGGGTTAGGGTTAGGGTTAGGGTTAGGGTTAGGGTTAGGGTTAGGGTTAGGGTTAGGGTTAGGGTTGCGTACATGCCATGCACAGCTGAGGTTTAGAGTTGCGTTTAGGGTTAGGCCTCTTAGGGTCAGGATTAGGGTTAGGGTTAGCGTTCGGGTTAGGGTTAGGGTTAGGGTTAAGTGCATGCCATGCACAGCTGAGGTTTAGAGTTCTGTTTTGTGTTAGGCCTCTTAGGGTCAGCATTAGGGTTAGGGTTAGGGTTAGGTTTAGGGTTACGTACATGCCATGCACAGCTGAGGTTTAGAGTTGCGTTTAGGGTTAGGCCTCTTTAGGGTTAGCATTAGGGTTAGGGTTAGGGTTAGGGTTAGGGTTAGGGTTAGGGTTAGGGTTAGGGTTAGGGTTAGGGTTAGGGTTAAGGTTAGGGTTAGAGTTAGGGTTAGGGTTAAGTGCATGCCATGCACAGCTGAGGTTTAGAGTTCCGTTTTGGGTTAGGTCTCTTAGGGTTAGGGTTAAGGTTAGGGTTAGGGTTAGGGTTAGGGTTAGAGTTAGGGTTAGTGTTAACTGCATGCCATGCACAGCTGAGGTTTAGAGTTCCGTTTTGGGTTAGGCCTCTTAGGGTCAGGGTTAGGGTTAGGGTTAGGGTTAGGCTTAGGTTTAGGGTATAGGGTTAGGTACATGCCATGCACAGCTGAGGTTTAGAGTTGCGTTTAGGGTTAGGCCTCTTAGGGTCAGGATAAGGGTTAGGGTTAGGGTTCGGGTTAGCGTTAGGGTTAGGGTTAGCGTTAGGATTAGGGTTAGGGTAAGGGTTAGGGTTAGGTACATGCCATGCACAGCTGAGGTTATAGAGTTCCGTCAAGGGTTAGGCCTCTTAGGGTCAGGATTAAGGTTAGGTTTAGGGTTAGGTTTATGGTTAGGGTTAGGGTTAGGGTTAGGGTTAGGGTTAGGGTTACGTACATGCCATGCACATCTGAGGTTTAGAGTTCCGTTTAGGGTTAGGTCTCTTAGGGTTAGGGTTAAGTTTAGGGTTAGGGTTAGGGTTAGGGTTAGGGTTAGGGTTAGGGTTAGGGTTAGGGTTAGGGTTAGGGTTAGGGTTAGGTACATGCCATGCACAGCTGAGGTTTAGAGCTCCGTTTTGGGTTAGGCCTCTTAGGGTCAGGGTTAGGGTTAGGGTTAGCGTTAGGGTTAGGGTTAGGGTTAGGGTTAGGGTTAGGGTTTCCTACATGCCATGCACAGCTGAGGTTTAGAGTTGCGTTAAGGGTTAGGCCTCTTAGGGTTAGGGTTATGGTTAGGGTTATGGTTAGGGTTAGGGTTAGGGTTAGGGTTAGGGTAAGGGTTAGGGTTAGGGTTACGTACATGCCATGCACAGCTGAGGTTAGGGTTAGGGTTAGGGTTAGGGTTTAGGGTTAGGGTTAGGGTTAGGTTTAGGGTTAGGGTTAGGGTTAGGGTTAGGGTTAGGGTTAAGTGCATGCCAAGCACAGCTGAGGTTTAGAGTTCCGTTTTGGGTTAGATCACTTAGGCTTAGGGTTAGGGTTAAGGTTAGGGTTAGGGTTAGGGTTAGGGTTAGGGTTAGGGTTAGGTACATGCCAAGCACAGCTGAGGTTTAGATTTCCGTCTAGGGTTATGCCTCTTAGGGTCAGGGTTAGGGTTAGGGTTAGGTTTAGGGTTAGGGTTAGGGTTAGTGTTAGGGTTACCTACATGCCATGCACAGCTGAGGTTTAGAGTTCCGTTTAGGGTTAGGCCTCTTAGGGTTAGGGTTAAGGTTAGGGTTAGGGTTAGGGTTAGGGTTAGGGTTAGGGTTAGGGTTAGGGTTAGGGTTAGGTACATGCCATGCACAGCTGAGGTTTAGAGTTCCGTTTTGGGTTAGGCCTCTTAGGGTCAGGGTTAGGGTTAGGGTTAGGGTTAGGGTTAGGGTTAGGGTTAGGGTTAGGGTTACGTACATGCCATGCACAGCTGAGGTTTAGAGTTGCGTTTAGTGTTAGGCCTCTTAGGGTCAGGGTTAGGGTTAGGGTTAGGGTTAGGGTTAGGGTTAGGGTTAGGGTTAGGGTTAAGTGCATGCCATGCACAGCTGAGGTTTAGAGTTGCGTTTAGGGTTAGGTCACTTAGGGTTAGGGTTAGGGTGTAAAGGTTAGGGTTAGGGTTAGGGTTAGGGTTAGGGTTAGGGTTAGGGTTATGTACCTGCCCTGCACAGCTGAGGTTTAGAGTTCCGTTTAGGGTTAGGCCTCTTAGTGTCAGGGTTAGGGTTAGGGTTAGGGTTAGGGTTAGGGTTAGGGTTAGGGTTAGGGTTAGGGTTAGGGTTAGGGTTACATACATGCAATGCACAGCTGAGGTTTAGAGTTGCGTTTAGGGTTATGCCTCTTAGGGTCAGGATTAGGGTTAAGGTTAGGATTAGGGTTAGGGTTAGGGTTAGGGTTAAGTGCATGCCATGCACAGCTGAGGTTTAGAGTTCTGTTTTGTGTTAGGCCTCTTAGGGTCAGCATTAGGGTTAGGGTTAGGGTTAGGTTTAGGGTTACGTACATGCCATGCACAGCTGAGGTTTAGAGTTGCGTTTAGGGTTAGGCCTGTTAGGGTTAGCGTTAGGGTTAGGGTTAGGGTTAGGGTTAGGGTAAGGGTTAGGGTTAGGGTTAAGTGCATGCAATGCACAGCTGAGGTTTAGAGTTCCGTTTTGGGTTAGGCCTCTTAGGGTCAGGGTTAGTGTTAGGATTAGGGTTAGGGTTAGGGTTAGGGTTAGGGTTAGGGTTAGGGTTATGTACATGACATGCACAGCTGAGGTTTAGAGTTCCGTCAAGGGTTAGGCCCCTTAGGGTCAGGATTAGAGTTAGGGTTAGGGTTAGCGTTAGGGTTAGGGTTAGGGTTAGGATTAGGGTTAGGATTAGAGTTAGGGTTAGGGTTAGGGTTAGGGTTAGGGTTAAGTGCATGCCATGCACAGCTGAGGTTTAGAGTTCCGTTTTGTGTTAGGCCTCTTAGGGTCAGGGTTAGGGTTAGGGTTAGCGTTAGGGTTAAGGTTAGGGTTAGGGTTAGGGTTAGGGTTAGGGTTATGTACATGCCATGCACAGCTGAGGTTTAGAGTTCCGTCAAGGGGTAGGCCCCATAGGGTCAGGATTAGGGTTAGGGTTAGGGTTAGGGTTAGGGTTAGGGTTAGGGTTAGGGTTAGGGTTAGGGTTAGGGTTAGGGTTAGGGTTAGGGTTAGGGTTAAGTGCATGCCATGCACAGCTGAGGTTTAGAGTTCCGTCAAGGGTTAGGCCTCTTAGGGTCAGGATTAGGGTTAGTTTTAGGGTTAGGGTTAGGGTTAGGGTTAGGGTTAGGGTTAGGGTTATGTACCTGCCATGCACAGCTGAGGTTTAGAGTTGCGTCTAGGGTTAGGACTCTTAGGGTCAGGGTTAGGGTTAGGTTTAGGATTAGGGTTAGGGTTAGGGTTAGGGTTAGGGTTAGGGTTAGGGTTAGGTACATGCCATGCACAACTGAGGTTTAGAGTTCCGTTTTGGGTTCGGCCTCTTAGGGTCAGGGTTAGGGTTAGGGTTAGGGTTAGGGTTAGGGTTACGTACATGCCATGCACAGCTGAGGTTTAGAGTTGCATTTAGGGTTAGGCCTCTTAGGGTTAGGGTTAGGGTTAGGGTTATGTACATGCCATGCACAGCTGAGGTTTAGAGTTCCGTCAAGGGTTAGGACCCTTAGGGTCAGGATTAGGGTTAGGGTTAGGGTTAGGGTTAGGGTTAGGGTTAGGGTTAGGGTTAGGGTTAGGGTTACGTACATGCCATGCACAGCTGAGGTTTAGAGTTGCGTTTAGGGTTAGGCCTCTTAGGGTTACGGTTAAGGTTTGGTTTAGGGTTAGGGTTAGGGTTAGGGTTAGGGTTAGGGTTAGGGTTAGGGTTAGGGTTAGGGTTAGGGTTAGGGTTAGGGTTAAGTGCATGCCATGCACAGGTGAGGTTTAGAGTTCCGTTTTGGGTTAGATCACTTAGGGTTAGGGTTAGGGTTAAGGTTAGGGTTAGGGTTAGGGTTAGGGTTAGGGTTAGGGTTAGGGTTAGGTAGATGCCAAGCACAGCTGAGGTTTAGAGTTCCGTCTAGGGTTAGGCCTCTTAGGGTCAGGGTTAGGGTTAGGGTTAGGTTTAGGGTTAGGGTTAGGGTTAGGGTTAGTGTTAGGGTTACCTACATGCCATGCACAGCTGAGGTTTAGAGTTCCGTTTAGGGTTAGGCCTCTAAGGGTTAGGGTTAAGGTTAGGGTTAGGGTTAGGGTTAGGGTTAGGTTAGGGTTAGGGTTAGGGTTAGGTACATGCCATGCACAGCTGAGGTTTAGAGTTCCGTTTTGGGTTAGGCCTTTTACGGTCAGGGTTAGGGTTAGGGTTAGGGTTAGGGTTAGGGTTAGGGTTAGGGTTAGGTACATGCCATGCACAGCTGAGGTTTAGAGTTGCGTTTAGGGTTAGGCCTCCTAGGGTCAGGGTTAGGGTTAGGGTTAGGGTTAGGGTTAGGGTTAGGGTTAGGGTTAGGGTTAGGGTTAAGTGCATGCCATGCACAGCTGAGGTTTAGAGTTGCGTTTAAGGGTTAGGTCACTTAGGGTTAGGGTAAGGGTTAAGGTTAGGGTTAGGGTTAGGGTTAGGGTTAGGGTTAGTGTTAACTGCATGCCATGCACAGCTGAGGTTTAGAGTTCCGTTTTGGGTTAGGCCTCTTAGGGTCAGGGTTAGGGTTAGGGTTAGGGTTAGGGTTAGGGTTAGGGTTAGGGTAAGGGTTAGCGTTACGTACATGCCATGCACAGCTGTGGTTTAGAGTTGCGTTTAGGGTTAGGCCTCTTAGGGTTAGGGTTAAGGTTAGGGTTAGGGTTAGGGTTAGGGTTAGGGTTAGGGTTAAGTGCATGCCATGCACAGGTGAGGTTTAGAGTTCCGTTTTGGGTTAGATCACTTAGGGTTAGGGTTAGGGTTAAGGTTAGGGTTAGGGTTAGGGTTAGGGTTAGGGTTAGGGTTAAGTGCATGCCATGCACAGGTGAGGTTTAGATTTCCGTTTTGGGTTAGATCACTTAGGGTTAGGGTTAGGGTTAAGGTTAGGGTTAGGGTTAGGTTTAGGGTTAGGGTTAGGGTTAGGGTTAGTGTTAGGGTTACCTACATGCCATGCACAGCTGAGGTTTAGAGTTCCGTTTAGGGTTAGGCCTCTTAGGGTTAGGGTTAAGGTTAGGGTTAGGGTTAGGGTTAGGGTTAGGGTTAGGGTTAGGGTTAGGGTTAGGTACATGCCATGCACAGCTGAGGTTTAGAGTTCCGTTTTGGGTTAGGCCTCTTAGGGTCAGGGTTAGGGTTAGGGTTAGGGTTAGGGTTAGGGTTAGGGTTAGGGTTAGGGTTACGTACATGCCATGCACAGCTGAGGTTTAGAGTTGCGTTTAGTGTTAGGCCTCTTAGGGTCAGGGTTAGGGTTAGGGTTAGGGTTAGGGTTAGGGTTAGGGTTAGGGTTAAGTGCATGCCATGCACAGCTGAGGTTTAGAGTTGCGTTTAGGGTTAGGTCACTTAGGGTTAGGGTTAGGGTTAAGGTTAGGGTTAGGGTTAGGGTTAGGGTTAGGGTTAGGGTTAGTGTTAACTGCATGCCATGCACAGCTGAGGTTTAGAGTTCCGTTTTGGGTTAGGCCTCTTAGGGTCAGGGTTAGGGTTAGGGTTAGGGTTAGGGTTAGGGTTAGGGTTACGTACATGCCATGCACAGCTGAGGTTTAGAGTTGCGTTTAGGGTTAGGCCTCTTAGGGTCAGGATTAGGGTTAGGGTTAGGGTTAGGGTTAGGGTTAGGGTTAGGGTTACGTACATGCCATGCACAGCTGAGGTTTAGAGTTGCGTTTAGGGTTAGGCCTCTTAGGGTCAGGATTAGGGTTAGGGTTAGGGTTCGGGTTAGGGTTAGGGTTAGGGTTAAGTGCATGCCATGCACAGCTGAGGTTTAGAGTTCTGTTTTGTGTTAGGCCTCTTAGGGTCAGCATTAGGGTTAGGGTTAGGGTTAGGTTTAGGGTTACGTACATGCCATGCACAGCTGAGGTTTAGAGTTGCGTTTAGGGTTAGGCCTCTTAGGGTTAGCGTTAGGGTTAGGGTTAGGGTTAGGGTTAGGGTTAGGGTTAGGTTTAGGGTTAGGGTTATGTACATGCCATGCACAGCTGAGGTTTAGAGTTACGAAAGGGGTAGGCCCAATAGGGTCAGGATTAGAGTTAGGGTTAGGGTTAGGTTTAGGGTAAGGGTTAGGGTTAGGGTTAAGTGCATGCAATGCACAGCTGAGGTTTAGAGTTCCGTTTTGGGTTAGGCCTCTTAGGGTCAGGGTTAGTGTTAGGATTAGGGTTAGGGTTAGGGTTAGGCTTAGGGTTAGGGTTAGGGTTATGTACATGACATGCACAGCTGAGGTTTAGAGTTCCGTTTAGGGTTAGGCCTCTTAGGGTTAGGGTTAAGGTTAGGGTTAGGGTTAGGGTTAGGGTTAGGGTTAGGGTTAGGTACATGCCATGCACAGCTGAGGTTTAGAGTTCCGTTTTGGGTTAGGCCTCTTAGGGTTAGGGTTAGGGCTAGGGTTAGGGTTAGGGTTAGGGTTAGGGTTAGGGTTAGGGTTAGGGTTAAGTGCATGCCATGCACAGCTGAGGTTTAGAGTTCCGTTTTGGGTTAGGCCTCTTAGGGTCAGGGTTAGGGTTAGGGTTAGCGTTAGGGTTAAGGTTAGGGTTAGGGTTAGGGTTAGGGTTAGGGTTATGTACATGACATGCACAGCTGAGGTTTAGAGTTCCGTCAAGGGTTAGGCCCCTTAGGGTCAGGATTAGAGTTAGGGTTAGGGTTAGCGTTAGGGTTAGGGTTAGGGTTAGGGTTAGGGTTAGGTTTAGGGTTAGGGTTATGTGCATGCCATGCACAGCTGAGGTTTAGAGTTCCGTTTTGGGTTAGGCCTCTTAGGGTCAGGGTTAGGGTTAGGGTTAGCGTTAGGGTTAAGGTTAGGGTTAGGGTTAGGGTTAGGGTTTCCTACATGCCATGCACAGCTGAGGTTTAGAGTTGCGTTTAGGGTTAGGCCTCTTAGGGTTAGGGTTAAGGTTAGGGTTAGGGTTAGGGTTAGGGTTAGGGTAAGGGTTAGGGTTAGGGTTACGTACATGCCATGCACAGCTGTGGTTTAGAGTTGCGTTTAGGGTTAGGCCTCTTAGGGTTAGGGTTAAGGTTAGGGTTAGGGTTAGGGTTAGGGTTAGGGTTAGGGTTAAGTGCATGCCAAGCACAGCTGAGGTTTAGAGTTCCGTCTAGGGTTAGGCCTCTTAGGGTCAGGGTTAGGGTTAGGGTTAGGTTTAGGGTTAGGGTTAGGGTTAGGGTTAGTGTTAGGGTTACCTACATGCCATGCACAGCTGAGGTTTAGAGTTCCGTTTAAGGTTAGGCCTCTTAGGGTTAGGGTTAAGTTTAGGGTTAGGGTTAGGGTTAGGGTTAGGGTTAGGGTTAGGGTTAGGGTTAGGGTTAGGTACATGCCATGCACAGCTGAGGTTTAGAGTTCCGTTTTGGGTTAGGCCTCTTAGGGTCAGGGTTAGGGTTAGGGTTAGGGTTAGGGTTAGGGTTAGGGTTAGGGTTAGGGTTAGGGTTAGGGTTACGTACATGCCATGCACAGCTGAAGTTTAGAGTTGCGTTTAGTGTTAGGCCTCTTAGGGTCAGGGTTAGGGTTAGGGTTAGGGTTAGGGTTAGGGTTAGGGTTAGGGTTAGGGTTAGGGTTAAGTGCATGCCATGCACAGCTGAGGTTTAGAGTTGCGTTTAGGGTTAGGCCTCTTAGGGTTAGGGTTAGGGTGTAAGGTTAGGGTTAGGGTTAGGGTTAGGGTTAGGGTTAGGGTTAGTGTTAACTGCATGCCATGCACAGCTGAGGTTTAGAGTTCCGTTTTGGGTTAGGCCTCTTAGGGTCAGGGTTAGGGTTAGGGTTAGGGTTAGGGTTAGGGTTAGGGTTAGGGTTAGGGTTAGGGTTAGGGTTAGGGTTAGGGTTACATACATGCCATGCACAGCTGAGGTTTAGAGTTGCGTTTAGGGTTATGCCTCTTAGGGTCAGGATTAGGGTTAGGGTTAGGGTTCGGGTTAGGGTTAGGGTTAGGGTTAAGTGCATGCCATGCACAGCTGAGGTTTAGAGTTCTGTTTTGTGTTAGGCCTCTTAGGGTCAGCATTAGGGTTAGGGTTAGGGTTAGGTTTAGGGTTACGTACATGCCATGCACAGCTGAGGTTTAGAGTTGCGTTTAGGGTTAGGCCTGTTAGGGTTAGCGTTAGGGTTAGGGTTAGGGTTAGGGTTAGGGTTAGGGTTAGGGTTAGGGTTAGGGTTATGTACATGCCATGCACAGCTGAGGTTTAGAGTTACGAAAGGGGTAGGCCCAATAGGGTCAGGATTAGAGTTAGGGTTAGGGTTAGGGTTAGGGTAAGGGTTAGGGTTAGGGTTAAGTGCATGCAATGCACAGCTGAGGTTTAGAGTTCCGTTTTGGGTTAGGCCTCTTAGGGTCAGGGTTAGTGTTAGGATTAGGGTTAGGGTTAGGGTTAGGGTTAGGGTTAGGGTTATGTACATGACATGCACAGCTGAGGTTTAGAGTTCCGTCAAGGGTTAGGCCCCTTAGGGTCAGGATTAGAGTTAGGGTTAGGGTTAGCATTAGGGTTAGGTTTAGGGTTAGGGTTAGGGTTAGGGTTAGTGTTAGGGTTACCTACATGCCATGCACAGCTGAGGTTTAGAGTTCCGTTTAAGGTTAGGCCTCTTAGGGTTAGGGTTAAGGTTAGGGTTAGGGTTAGGGTTAGGGTTAGGGTTAGGGTTAGGGTTAGGGTTAGGGTTAGGTACATGCCATGCACAGCTGAGGTTTAGAGTTCCGTTTTGGGTTAGGCCTCTTAGGGTCAGGGTTAGGGTTAGGGTTAGGGTTAGGGTTAGGGTTAGGGTTAGGGTTAGGGTTAGGGTTACGTACATGCCATGCACAGCTGAGGTTTAGAGTTGCGTTTAGTGTTAGGCCTCTTAGGGTCAGGGTTAGGGTTAGGGTTAGGGTTAGGGTTAGGGTTAGGGTTAGGGTTAGGGTTAGGGTTAAGTGCATGCCATGCACAGCTGAGGTTTAGAGTTGCGTTTAGGGTTAGGTCACTTAGGGTTAGGGTTAGGGTGTAAGGTTAGGGTTAGGGTTAGGGTTAGGGTTAGGGTTAGGGTTAGTGTTAACTGCATGCCATGCACAGCTGAGGTTTAGAGTTCCGTTTTGGGTTAGGCCTCTTAGGGTCAGGGTTAGGGTTAGGGTTAGGGTTAGGGTTAGGGTTAGGGTTAGGGTTAGGGTTAGGGTTAGGGTTAGGGTTAGGGTTAGGGTTAGGGTTAGGGTTACATACATGCCATGCACAGCTGAGGTTTAGAGTTGCGTTTAGGGTTATGCCTCTTAGGGTCAGGATTAGGGTTAGGGTTAGGGTTCGGGTTAGGGTTAGGGTTAGGGTTAAGTGCATGCCATGCACAGCTGAGGTTTAGAGTTCTGTTTTGTGTTAGGCCTCTTAGGGTCAGCATTAGGGTTAGGGTTAGGGTTAGGTTTAGGGTTACGTACATGCCATGCACAGCTGAGGTTTAGAGTTGCGTTTAGGGTTAGGCCTGTTAGGGTTAGCGTTAGGGTTAGGGTTAGGGTTAGGGTTAGGGTTAGGGTTAGGGTTAGGGTTAGGGTTATGTACATGCCATGCACAGCTGAGGTTTAGAGTTACGAAAGGGGTAGGCCCAATAGGGTCAGGATTAGAGTTAGGGTTAGGGTTAGGGTTAGGGTAAGGGTTAGGGTTAGGGTTAAGTGCATGCAATGCACAGCTGAGGTTTAGAGTTCCGTTTTGGGTTAGGCCTCTTAGGGTCAGGGTTAGTGTTAGGATTAGGGTTAGGGTTAGGGTTAGGGTTAGGGTTAGGGTTATGTACATGACATGCACAGCTGAGGTTTAGAGTTCCGTCAAGGGTTAGGCCCCTTAGGGTCAGGATTAGAGTTAGGGTTAGGGTTAGCATTAGGGTTAGGGTTAGGGTTAGGGTTAGGGTTAGGGTTAGGGTTAGGGTTAGGGTTAGGGTTAAGTGCATGCCATGCACAGCTGAGGTTTAGAGTTCCGTTTTGTGTTAGGCCTCTTAGGGTCAGGGTTATGGTTAGGGTTAGCGTTAGGGTTAAGGTTAGGGTTAGGGTTAGGGTTAGGGTTTCCTACATGCCATGCACAGCTGAGGTTTAGAGTTGCGTTTAGGGTTAGGCCTCTTAGGGTTAGGGTTAAGGTTAGGGTTAGGGTTAGGGTTAGGGTTAGGGTAAGGGTTAGGGTTAGGGTTACGTACATGCCATGCACAGCTGTGGTTTAGAGTTGCGTTTAGGGTTAGGCCTCTTAGGGTTAGGGTTAAGGTTAGGGTTAGGGTTAGGGTTAGGGTTAGGGTTAGGGTTAAGTGCATGCCAAGCACAGCTGAGGTTTAGAGTTCCGTTTTGGGTTAGATCACTTAGGGTTAGGGTTAGGGTTAAGGTTAGGGTTAGGGTTAGGGTTAGGGTTAGGGTTAGGGTTAGGTACATGCCAAGCACAGCTGAGGTTTAGAGTTCCGTCTAGGGTTAGGCCTCTTAGGGTCAGGGTTAGGGTTAGGGTTAGGTTTAGGGTTAGGGTTAGGGTTAGGGTTAGTGTTAGGGTTACCTACATGCCATGCACAGCTTTGGTTTAGAGTTCCGTTTAGGGTTAGGCCTCTTAGGGTTAGGGTTAAGGTTAGGGTTAGGGTTAGGGTTAGGGTTAGGGTTAGGGTTAGGGTTAGGGTTAGGTACATGCCATGCACAGCTGAGGTTTAGAGTTCCGTTTTGGGTTAGGCCTCTTAGGGTCAGGGTTAGGGTTAGGGTTAGGGTTAGGGTTAGGGTTAGGGTTAGGGTTAGGGTTAGGGTTACGTACATGCCATGCACAGCTGAGGTTTAGAGTTGCGTTTAGTGTTAGGCCTCTTAGGGTCAGGGTTAGGGTTAGGGTTAGGGTTAGGGTTAGGGTTAGGGTTAGGGTTAGGGTTAGGGTTAGGGTTAAGTGCATGCCATGCACAGCTGAGGTTTAGAGTTGCGTTTAGGGTTAGGTCACTTAGGGTTAGGGTTAGGGTGTAAGGTTAGGGTTAGGGTTAGGGTTAGGGTTAGGGTTAGGGTTAGTGTTAACTGCATGCCATGCACAGCTGAGGTTTAGAGTTCCGTTTTGGGTTAGGCCTCTTAGGGTCAGGGTTAGGGTTAGGGTTAGGGTTAGGGTTAGGGTTAGGGTTAGGGTTAGGGTTAGGGTTAGGGTTAGGGTTAGGGTTACATACATGCCATGCACAGCTGAGGTTTAGAGTTGCGTTTAGGGTTATGCCTCTTAGGGTCAGGATTAGGGTTAGGGTTAGGGTTCGGGTTAGGGTTAGGGTTAGGGTTAAGTGCATGCCATGCACAGCTGAGGTTTAGAGTTCTGTTTTGTGTTAGGCCTCTTAGGGTCAGCATTAGGGTTAGGGTTAGGGTTAGGTTTAGGGTTACGTACATGCCATGCACAGCTGAGGTTTAGAGTTCCGTCAAGGGTTAGGCCTCTTAGGGTCAGGATTAGGGTTAGTTTTAGGGTTAGGGTTAGGGTTAGGGTTAGGGTTAGGGTTAGGGTTATGTACCTGCCATGCACAGCTGAGGTTTAGAGTTGCGTCTAGGGTTAGGACTCTTAGGGTCAGGGTTAGGGTTAGGTTTAGGATTAGGGTTAGGGTTAGGGTTAGGGTTAGGGTTAGGGTTAGGGTTAGGTACATGCCATGCACAACTGAGGTTTAGAGTTCCGTTTTGGGTTCGGCCTCTTAGGGTCAGGGTTAGGGTTAGGGTTAGGGTTAGGGTTAGGGTTACGTACATGCCATGCACAGCTGAGGTTTAGAGTTGCATTTAGGGTTAGGCCTCTTAGGGTTAGGGTTAGGGTTAGGGTTATGTACATGCCATGCACAGCTGAGGTTTAGAGTTCCGTCAAGGGTTAGGACCCTTAGGGTCAGGATTAGGGTTAGGGTTAGGGTTAGGGTTAGGGTTAGGGTTAGGGTTAGGGTTAGGGTTAGGGTTACGTACATGCCATGCACAGCTGAGGTTTAGAGTTGCGTTTAGGGTTAGGCCTCTTAGGGTTACGGTTAAGGTTTGGTTTAGGGTTAGGGTTAGGGTTAGGGTTAGGGTTAGGGTTAGGGTTAGGGTTAGGGTTAGGGTTAGGGTTAGGGTTAGGGTTAAGTGCATGCCATGCACAGGTGAGGTTTAGAGTTCCGTTTTGGGTTAGATCACTTAGGGTTAGGGTTAGGGTTAAGGTTAGGGTTAGGGTTAGGGTTAGGGTTAGGGTTAGGGTTAGGGTTAGGTAGATGCCAAGCACAGCTGAGGTTTAGAGTTCCGTCTAGGGTTAGGCCTCTTAGGGTCAGGGTTAGGGTTAGGGTTAGGTTTAGGGTTAGGGTTAGGGTTAGGGTTAGTGTTAGGGTTACCTACATGCCATGCACAGCTGAGGTTTAGAGTTCCGTTTAGGGTTAGGCCTCTAAGGGTTAGGGTTAAGGTTAGGGTTAGGGTTAGGGTTAGGGTTAGGTTAGGGTTAGGGTTAGGGTTAGGTACATGCCATGCACAGCTGAGGTTTAGAGTTCCGTTTTGGGTTAGGCCTTTTACGGTCAGGGTTAGGGTTAGGGTTAGGGTTAGGGTTAGGGTTAGGGTTAGGGTTAGGTACATGCCATGCACAGCTGAGGTTTAGAGTTGCGTTTAGGGTTAGGCCTCCTAGGGTCAGGGTTAGGGTTAGGGTTAGGGTTAGGGTTAGGGTTAGGGTTAGGGTTAGGGTTAGGGTTAAGTGCATGCCATGCACAGCTGAGGTTTAGAGTTGCGTTTAAGGGTTAGGTCACTTAGGGTTAGGGTAAGGGTTAAGGTTAGGGTTAGGGTTAGGGTTAGGGTTAGGGTTAGTGTTAACTGCATGCCATGCACAGCTGAGGTTTAGAGTTCCGTTTTGGGTTAGGCCTCTTAGGGTCAGGGTTAGGGTTAGGGTTAGGGTTAGGGTTAGGGTTAGGGTTAGGGTAAGGGTTAGCGTTACGTACATGCCATGCACAGCTGTGGTTTAGAGTTGCGTTTAGGGTTAGGCCTCTTAGGGTTAGGGTTAAGGTTAGGGTTAGGGTTAGGGTTAGGGTTAGGGTTAGGGTTAAGTGCATGCCATGCACAGGTGAGGTTTAGAGTTCCGTTTTGGGTTAGATCACTTAGGGTTAGGGTTAGGGTTAAGGTTAGGGTTAGGGTTAGGGTTAGGGTTAGGGTTAGGGTTAAGTGCATGCCATGCACAGGTGAGGTTTAGATTTCCGTTTTGGGTTAGATCACTTAGGGTTAGGGTTAGGGTTAAGGTTAGGGTTAGGGTTAGGTTTAGGGTTAGGGTTAGGGTTAGGGTTAGTGTTAGGGTTACCTACATGCCATGCACAGCTGAGGTTTAGAGTTCCGTTTAGGGTTAGGCCTCTTAGGGTTAGGGTTAAGGTTAGGGTTAGGGTTAGGGTTAGGGTTAGGGTTAGGGTTAGGGTTAGGTACATGCCATGCACAGCTGAGGTTTAGAGTTCCGTTTTGGGTTAGGCCTCTTAGGGTCAGGGTTAGGGTTAGGGTTAGGGTTAGGGTTAGGGTTAGGGTTAGGGTTAGGGTTACGTACATGCCATGCACAGCTGAGGTTTAGAGTTGCGTTTAGTGTTAGGCCTCTTAGGGTCAGGGTTAGGGTTAGGGTTAGGGTTAGGGTTAGGGTTAGGGTTAGGGTTAAGTGCATGCCATGCACAGCTGAGGTTTAGAGTTGCGTTTAGGGTTAGGTCACTTAGGGTTAGGGTTAGGGTTAAGGTTAGGGTTAGGGTTAGGGTTAGGGTTAGGGTTAGGGTTAGTGTTAACTGCATGCCATGCACAGCTGAGGTTTAGAGTTCCGTTTTGGGTTAGGCCTCTTAGGGTCAGGGTTAGGGTTAGGGTTAGGGTTAGGGTTAGGGTTAGGGTTACGTACATGCCATGCACAGCTGAGGTTTAGAGTTGCGTTTAGGGTTAGGCCTCTTAGGGTCAGGATTAGGGTTAGGGTTAGGGTTAGGGTTAGGGTTAGGGTTAGGGTTACGTACATGCCATGCACAGCTGAGGTTTAGAGTTGCGTTTAGGGTTAGGCCTCTTAGGGTCAGGATTAGGGTTAGGGTTAGGGTTCGGGTTAGGGTTAGGGTTAGGGTTAAGTGCATGCCATGCACAGCTGAGGTTTAGAGTTCTGTTTTGTGTTAGGCCTCTTAGGGTCAGCATTAGGGTTAGGGTTAGGGTTAGGTTTAGGGTTACGTACATGCCATGCACAGCTGAGGTTTAGAGTTGCGTTTAGGGTTAGGCCTCTTAGGGTTAGCGTTAGGGTTAGGGTTAGGGTTAGGGTTAGGGTTAGGGTTAGGTTTAGGGTTAGGGTTATGTACATGCCATGCACAGCTGAGGTTTAGAGTTACGAAAGGGGTAGGCCCAATAGGGTCAGGATTAGAGTTAGGGTTAGGGTTAGGTTTAGGGTAAGGGTTAGGGTTAGGGTTAAGTGCATGCAATGCACAGCTGAGGTTTAGAGTTCCGTTTTGGGTTAGGCCTCTTAGGGTCAGGGTTAGTGTTAGGATTAGGGTTAGGGTTAGGGTTAGGCTTAGGGTTAGGGTTAGGGTTATGTACATGACATGCACAGCTGAGGTTTAGAGTTCCGTTTAGGGTTAGGCCTCTTAGGGTTAGGGTTAAGGTTAGGGTTAGGGTTAGGGTTAGGGTTAGGGTTAGGGTTAGGTACATGCCATGCACAGCTGAGGTTTAGAGTTCCGTTTTGGGTTAGGCCTCTTAGGGTTAGGGTTAGGGCTAGGGTTAGGGTTAGGGTTAGGGTTAGGGTTAGGGTTAGGGTTAGGGTTAAGTGCATGCCATGCACAGCTGAGGTTTAGAGTTCCGTTTTGGGTTAGGCCTCTTAGGGTCAGGGTTAGGGTTAGGGTTAGCGTTAGGGTTAAGGTTAGGGTTAGGGTTAGGGTTAGGGTTAGGGTTATGTACATGACATGCACAGCTGAGGTTTAGAGTTCCGTCAAGGGTTAGGCCCCTTAGGGTCAGGATTAGAGTTAGGGTTAGGGTTAGCGTTAGGGTTAGGGTTAGGGTTAGGGTTAGGGTTAGGTTTAGGGTTAGGGTTATGTGCATGCCATGCACAGCTGAGGTTTAGAGTTCCGTTTTGGGTTAGGCCTCTTAGGGTCAGGGTTAGGGTTAGGGTTAGCGTTAGGGTTAAGGTTAGGGTTAGGGTTAGGGTTAGGGTTTCCTACATGCCATGCACAGCTGAGGTTTAGAGTTGCGTTTAGGGTTAGGCCTCTTAGGGTTAGGGTTAAGGTTAGGGTTAGGGTTAGGGTTAGGGTTAGGGTAAGGGTTAGGGTTAGGGTTACGTACATGCCATGCACAGCTGTGGTTTAGAGTTGCGTTTAGGGTTAGGCCTCTTAGGGTTAGGGTTAAGGTTAGGGTTAGGGTTAGGGTTAGGGTTAGGGTTAGGGTTAAGTGCATGCCAAGCACAGCTGAGGTTTAGAGTTCCGTCTAGGGTTAGGCCTCTTAGGGTCAGGGTTAGGGTTAGGGTTAGGTTTAGGGTTAGGGTTAGGGTTAGGGTTAGTGTTAGGGTTACCTACATGCCATGCACAGCTGAGGTTTAGAGTTCCGTTTAAGGTTAGGCCTCTTAGGGTTAGGGTTAAGTTTAGGGTTAGGGTTAGGGTTAGGGTTAGGGTTAGGGTTAGGGTTAGGGTTAGGGTTAGGTACATGCCATGCACAGCTGAGGTTTAGAGTTCCGTTTTGGGTTAGGCCTCTTAGGGTCAGGGTTAGGGTTAGGGTTAGGGTTAGGGTTAGGGTTAGGGTTAGGGTTAGGGTTAGGGTTAGGGTTACGTACATGCCATGCACAGCTGAAGTTTAGAGTTGCGTTTAGTGTTAGGCCTCTTAGGGTCAGGGTTAGGGTTAGGGTTAGGGTTAGGGTTAGGGTTAGGGTTAGGGTTAGGGTTAGGGTTAAGTGCATGCCATGCACAGCTGAGGTTTAGAGTTGCGTTTAGGGTTAGGCCTCTTAGGGTTAGGGTTAGGGTGTAAGGTTAGGGTTAGGGTTAGGGTTAGGGTTAGGGTTAGGGTTAGTGTTAACTGCATGCCATGCACAGCTGAGGTTTAGAGTTCCGTTTTGGGTTAGGCCTCTTAGGGTCAGGGTTAGGGTTAGGGTTAGGGTTAGGGTTAGGGTTAGGGTTAGGGTTAGGGTTAGGGTTAGGGTTAGGGTTAGGGTTACATACATGCCATGCACAGCTGAGGTTTAGAGTTGCGTTTAGGGTTATGCCTCTTAGGGTCAGGATTAGGGTTAGGGTTAGGGTTCGGGTTAGGGTTAGGGTTAGGGTTAAGTGCATGCCATGCACAGCTGAGGTTTAGAGTTCTGTTTTGTGTTAGGCCTCTTAGGGTCAGCATTAGGGTTAGGGTTAGGGTTAGGTTTAGGGTTACGTACATGCCATGCACAGCTGAGGTTTAGAGTTGCGTTTAGGGTTAGGCCTGTTAGGGTTAGCGTTAGGGTTAGGGTTAGGGTTAGGGTTAGGGTTAGGGTTAGGGTTAGGGTTAGGGTTATGTACATGCCATGCACAGCTGAGGTTTAGAGTTACGAAAGGGGTAGGCCCAATAGGGTCAGGATTAGAGTTAGGGTTAGGGTTAGGGTTAGGGTAAGGGTTAGGGTTAGGGTTAAGTGCATGCAATGCACAGCTGAGGTTTAGAGTTCCGTTTTGGGTTAGGCCTCTTAGGGTCAGGGTTAGTGTTAGGATTAGGGTTAGGGTTAGGGTTAGGGTTAGGGTTAGGGTTATGTACATGACATGCACAGCTGAGGTTTAGAGTTCCGTCAAGGGTTAGGCCCCTTAGGGTCAGGATTAGAGTTAGGGTTAGGGTTAGCATTAGGGTTAGGTTTAGGGTTAGGGTTAGGGTTAGGGTTAGTGTTAGGGTTACCTACATGCCATGCACAGCTGAGGTTTAGAGTTCCGTTTAAGGTTAGGCCTCTTAGGGTTAGGGTTAAGGTTAGGGTTAGGGTTAGGGTTAGGGTTAGGGTTAGGGTTAGGGTTAGGGTTAGGGTTAGGTACATGCCATGCACAGCTGAGGTTTAGAGTTCCGTTTTGGGTTAGGCCTCTTAGGGTCAGGGTTAGGGTTAGGGTTAGGGTTAGGGTTAGGGTTAGGGTTAGGGTTAGGGTTAGGGTTACGTACATGCCATGCACAGCTGAGGTTTAGAGTTGCGTTTAGTGTTAGGCCTCTTAGGGTCAGGGTTAGGGTTAGGGTTAGGGTTAGGGTTAGGGTTAGGGTTAGGGTTAGGGTTAGGGTTAAGTGCATGCCATGCACAGCTGAGGTTTAGAGTTGCGTTTAGGGTTAGGTCACTTAGGGTTAGGGTTAGGGTGTAAGGTTAGGGTTAGGGTTAGGGTTAGGGTTAGGGTTAGGGTTAGTGTTAACTGCATGCCATGCACAGCTGAGGTTTAGAGTTCCGTTTTGGGTTAGGCCTCTTAGGGTCAGGGTTAGGGTTAGGGTTAGGGTTAGGGTTAGGGTTAGGGTTAGGGTTAGGGTTAGGGTTAGGGTTAGGGTTAGGGTTAGGGTTAGGGTTAGGGTTACATACATGCCATGCACAGCTGAGGTTTAGAGTTGCGTTTAGGGTTATGCCTCTTAGGGTCAGGATTAGGGTTAGGGTTAGGGTTCGGGTTAGGGTTAGGGTTAGGGTTAAGTGCATGCCATGCACAGCTGAGGTTTAGAGTTCTGTTTTGTGTTAGGCCTCTTAGGGTCAGCATTAGGGTTAGGGTTAGGGTTAGGTTTAGGGTTACGTACATGCCATGCACAGCTGAGGTTTAGAGTTGCGTTTAGGGTTAGGCCTGTTAGGGTTAGCGTTAGGGTTAGGGTTAGGGTTAGGGTTAGGGTTAGGGTTAGGGTTAGGGTTAGGGTTATGTACATGCCATGCACAGCTGAGGTTTAGAGTTACGAAAGGGGTAGGCCCAATAGGGTCAGGATTAGAGTTAGGGTTAGGGTTAGGGTTAGGGTAAGGGTTAGGGTTAGGGTTAAGTGCATGCAATGCACAGCTGAGGTTTAGAGTTCCGTTTTGGGTTAGGCCTCTTAGGGTCAGGGTTAGTGTTAGGATTAGGGTTAGGGTTAGGGTTAGGGTTAGGGTTAGGGTTATGTACATGACATGCACAGCTGAGGTTTAGAGTTCCGTCAAGGGTTAGGCCCCTTAGGGTCAGGATTAGAGTTAGGGTTAGGGTTAGCATTAGGGTTAGGGTTAGGGTTAGGGTTAGGGTTAGGGTTAGGGTTAGGGTTAGGGTTAGGGTTAAGTGCATGCCATGCACAGCTGAGGTTTAGAGTTCCGTTTTGTGTTAGGCCTCTTAGGGTCAGGGTTATGGTTAGGGTTAGCGTTAGGGTTAAGGTTAGGGTTAGGGTTAGGGTTAGGGTTTCCTACATGCCATGCACAGCTGAGGTTTAGAGTTGCGTTTAGGGTTAGGCCTCTTAGGGTTAGGGTTAAGGTTAGGGTTAGGGTTAGGGTTAGGGTTAGGGTAAGGGTTAGGGTTAGGGTTACGTACATGCCATGCACAGCTGTGGTTTAGAGTTGCGTTTAGGGTTAGGCCTCTTAGGGTTAGGGTTAAGGTTAGGGTTAGGGTTAGGGTTAGGGTTAGGGTTAGGGTTAAGTGCATGCCAAGCACAGCTGAGGTTTAGAGTTCCGTTTTGGGTTAGATCACTTAGGGTTAGGGTTAGGGTTAAGGTTAGGGTTAGGGTTAGGGTTAGGGTTAGGGTTAGGGTTAGGTACATGCCAAGCACAGCTGAGGTTTAGAGTTCCGTCTAGGGTTAGGCCTCTTAGGGTCAGGGTTAGGGTTAGGGTTAGGTTTAGGGTTAGGGTTAGGGTTAGGGTTAGTGTTAGGGTTACCTACATGCCATGCACAGCTTTGGTTTAGAGTTCCGTTTAGGGTTAGGCCTCTTAGGGTTAGGGTTAAGGTTAGGGTTAGGGTTAGGGTTAGGGTTAGGGTTAGGGTTAGGGTTAGGGTTAGGTACATGCCATGCACAGCTGAGGTTTAGAGTTCCGTTTTGGGTTAGGCCTCTTAGGGTCAGGGTTAGGGTTAGGGTTAGGGTTAGGGTTAGGGTTAGGGTTAGGGTTAGGGTTAGGGTTACGTACATGCCATGCACAGCTGAGGTTTAGAGTTGCGTTTAGTGTTAGGCCTCTTAGGGTCAGGGTTAGGGTTAGGGTTAGGGTTAGGGTTAGGGTTAGGGTTAGGGTTAGGGTTAGGGTTAGGGTTAAGTGCATGCCATGCACAGCTGAGGTTTAGAGTTGCGTTTAGGGTTAGGTCACTTAGGGTTAGGGTTAGGGTGTAAGGTTAGGGTTAGGGTTAGGGTTAGGGTTAGGGTTAGGGTTAGTGTTAACTGCATGCCATGCACAGCTGAGGTTTAGAGTTCCGTTTTGGGTTAGGCCTCTTAGGGTCAGGGTTAGGGTTAGGGTTAGGGTTAGGGTTAGGGTTAGGGTTAGGGTTAGGGTTAGGGTTAGGGTTAGGGTTAGGGTTACATACATGCCATGCACAGCTGAGGTTTAGAGTTGCGTTTAGGGTTATGCCTCTTAGGGTCAGGATTAGGGTTAGGGTTAGGGTTCGGGTTAGGGTTAGGGTTAGGGTTAAGTGCATGCCATGCACAGCTGAGGTTTAGAGTTCTGTTTTGTGTTAGGCCTCTTAGGGTCAGCATTAGGGTTAGGGTTAGGGTTAGGTTTAGGGTTACGTACATGCCATGCACAGCTGAGGTTTAGAGTTGCGTTTAGGGTTAGGCCTGTTAGGGTTAGCGTTAGGGTTAGGGTTAGGGTTAGGGTTAGGGTTAGGGTTAGGGTTAGGGTTAGGGTTATGTACATGCCATGCACAGCTGAGGTTTAGAGTTACGAAAGGGGTAGGCCCAATAGGGTCAGGATTAGAGTTAGGGTTAGGGTTAGGGTTAGGGTAAGGGTTAGGGTTAGGGTTAAGTGCATGCAATGCACAGCTGAAGTTTAGAGTTCCGTTTTGGGTTAGGCCTCTTAGGGTCAGGGTTAGTGTTAGGATTAGGGTTAGGGTTAGGGTTAGGGTTAGGGTTAGGGTTATGTACATGACATGCACAGCTGAGGTTTAGAGTTCCGTCAAGGGTTAGGCCCCTTAGGGTCAGGATTAGAGTTAGGGTTAGGGTTAGCATTAGGGTTAGGGTTAGGGTTAGGGTTAGGGTTAGGGTTAGGGTTAGGGTTAGGGTTAAGTGCATGCCATGCACAGCTGAGGTTTAGAGTTCCGTTTTGGGTTAGGCCTCTTAGGGTCAGGGTTAGGGTTAGGGTTAGCGTTAGGGTTAAGGTTAGGGTTAGGGTTAGGGTTAGGGTTAGGGTTATGTACATGCCATGCACAGCTGAGGTTTAGAGTTCCGTCAAGGGGTAGGCCCCATAGGGTCAGGATTAGGGTTAGGGTTAGGGTTAGGGTTAGGGTTAGGGTTAGGGTTAGGGTTAGGGTTAGGGTTAGGGTTAGGGTTAAGTGCATGCCATGCACAGCTGAGGTTTAGAGTTCCGTTTTGGGTTAGGCCTCTTAGGGTCAGGGTTAGGGTTAGGGATAGCGTTAGGGTTAAGGTTAGGGTTAGGGTTAGGGTTAGGGTTTCCTACATGCCATGCACAGCTGAGGTTTAGAGTTGCGTTTAGGGTTAGGCCTCTTAGGGTTAGGGTTAAGGTTAGGGTTAGGGTTAGGGTTAGGGTTAGGGTTAGCGTTAGGGTTAGGGTTAGGGTTAGGGTTAGGGTTACGGTTACGGTTACGGTTACGGTTACGGTTAAGTGCATGCCATGCACAGCTGAGGTTTAGAGTTGCGTTTAGGGTTAGGCCTCTTAGGTTTAGGGTTAGGGTTAAGGTTAGGATTAGGGTTAGGGTTAGGGTTAGAG
Source organism: Falco peregrinus (assembly GCF_023634155.1). Taxonomy (NCBI): domain Eukaryota; kingdom Metazoa; phylum Chordata; class Aves; order Falconiformes; family Falconidae; genus Falco; species Falco peregrinus. Next base: position 537,783 of record NW_026599617.1, on the reverse strand, counting down.
TTAGGGTTAGGGTTAGGGTTAACTGCATGCCATGCACAGCTGAGGTTTAGAGTTCCGTTTTGGGTTAGGCCTCTTAGGGTCAGGGTTAGGGTTAGGGTTAGGGTTAGGGTTAGGGTTAGGGTTAGGGTTAGGGTTAGGGTTAGGTACATGCCATGCACAGCTGAGGTTTATAGTTCCGTCAAGGGTTAGGCCTCTTAGGGTCAGGATTAGGGTTAGTTTTAGGGTTAGGGTTAGGGTTAGGGTTAGGGTTAGGGTTAGGGTTATGTACCTGCCATGCACAGCT
>NW_026599617.1:532500-535000 GCF_023634155.1 Falco peregrinus | reverse complement strand
AGGTTTAGAGTTACGAAAGGGGTAGGCCCAATAGGGTCAGGATTAGAGTTAGGGTTAGGGTTAGGTTTAGGGTAAGGGTTAGGGTTAGGGTTAAGTGCATGCAATGCACAGCTGAGGTTTAGAGTTCCGTTTTGGGTTAGGCCTCTTAGGGTCAGGGTTAGTGTTAGGATTAGGGTTAGGGTTAGGGTTAGGGTTAGGGTTAGGGTTAGGGTTATGTACATGACATGCACAGCTGAGGTTTAGAGTTCCGTTTAGGGTTAGGCCTCTTAGGGTTAGGGTTAAGGTTAGGGTTAGGGTTAGGGTTAGGGTTAGGGTTAGGGTTAGGGTTAGGGTTAGGTACATGCCATGCACAGCTGAGGTTTAGAGTTCCGTTTTGGGTTAGGCCTCTTAGGGTTAGGGTTAGGGTTAGGGTTAGGGTTAGGGTTAGGGTTAGGGTTATGTACATGACATGCACAGCTGAGGTTTAGAGTTTAGTCAAGGTTTAGGCCCCTTAGGGTCAGGATTAGAGTTAGGGTTAGGGTTAGTGTTAGGGTTAGGGTTAGGGTTAGGGTTAGGGTTAGGGTTAGGGTTAGGGTTAGGGTTAGGGTTAAGTGCATGCCATGCACAGCTGAGGTTTAGTGTTCCGTTTTGGGTTAGGCCTCTTAGGGTCAGGGTTAGGGTTAGGGTTAGTGTTAGGGTTAAGGTTAGGGTTAGGGTTAGGGTTAGGGTTAGGGTTATGTACATGACATGCACAGCTGAGGTTTAGAGTTCCGTCAAGGGTTAGGCCCCTTAGGGTCAGGATTAGAGTTAGGGTTAGGGTTAGGGTTAGGGTTAGGGTTAAGTGCATGCCATGCACAGGTGAGGTTTAGAGTTCCCTTTTGGGTTAGATCACTTAGGGTTAAGGTTAGGGTTAAGGTTAGGGTTAGGGTTAGGGTTAGGGTTAGGGTTAGGGTTAGGTACATGCCAAGCACAGCTGAGGTTTAGAGTTCCGTCTAGGGTTAGGCCTCTTAGGGTCAGGGTTAGGGTTAGGGTTAGGTTTAGGGTTAGGGTTAGGGTTAGGGTTAGTGTTAGGGTTACCTACATGCCATGCACAGCTGAGGTTTAGAGTTCCGTTTAGGGTTAGGCCTCTTAGGGTTAGGGTTAAGGTTAGGGTTAGGTTTAGGGTTAGGGTTAGGGTTAGGGTTAGGGTTAGGTACATGCCATGCACAGCTGAGGTTTAGAGTTCCGTTTTGGGTTAGGCCTCTTAGGGTCAGGGTTAGGGTTAGGGTTAGGGTTAGGGTTAGGGTTAGGGTTAGGGTTACGTACATGCCATGCACAGCTGAGGTTTAGAGTTGCGTTTAGTGTTAGGCCTCTTAGGGTCAGGGTTAGGGTTAGGGTTAGGGTTAGGGTTAGGGTTAGGGTTACGGTTAAGTGCATGCCATGCACAGCTGAGGTTTAGAGTTGCCTTTAGGGTTAGGTCACTTAGGGTTAGGGTTAGGGTTAAGGTTAGGGTTAGGGTTAGGGTTAGGGTTAGGGTTAGGGTTAGTGTTAACTGCATGCCATGCACAGCTGAGGTTTAGAGTTCCGTTTTGGGTTAGGCCTCTTAGGGTCAGGGTTAGGGTTAGGGTTAGGGTTAGGGTTAGGGTTAGGGTTAGGGTTAGGGTTAGCGTTAGGGTTACGTACATGCCATGCACATCTGAGGTTTAGAGTTGCGTTTAGGGTTAGGCCTCTTAGGGTCAGGATTAGGGTTAGGGTTAGGGTTCGGGTTAGGGTTAGGGTTAGGGTTAAGTGCATGCCATGCACAGCTGTGGTTTAGAGTTCTGTTTTGTGTTAGGCCTCTTAGGGTCAGCATTAGGGTTAGGGTTAGGGTTAGGTTTAGGGTTACGTACATGCCATGCACAGCTGAGGTTTAGAGTTGCGTTTAGGGTTAGGCCTCTTAGGGTTAGCGTTAGGGTTAGGGTTAAGGTTAGGGTTAGGGTTAGGGTTAGGGTTAGGGTTAGGGTTATGTACATGCCATGCACAGCTGAGGTTTAGAGTTACGAAAGGGGTAGGCCCAATAGGGTCAGGATTAGAGTTAGGGTTAGGGTTAGGGTTAGGGTAAGGGTTAGGGTTAGGGTTAAGTGCATGCAATGCACAGCTGAGGTTTAGAGTTCCGTTTTGGGTTAGGCCTCTTAGGGTCAGGGTTAGTGTTAGGATTAGGGTTAGGGTTAGGGTTAGGGTTAGGGTTAGGGTTAGGGTTATGTACATGACATGCACAGCTGAGGTTTAGAGTTCCGTCAAGGGTTAGGCCCCTTAGGGTCAGGATTAGAGTTAGGGTTAGGGTTAGCGTTAGGGTTAGGGTAAGGGTTAGGGTTAGGGTTAGGGTTAGGGTTAGGGTTAGGGTTAGGGTTAAGTGCATGCCATGCACAGCTGAGGTTTAGAGTTCCGTTTTGGGTTAGGCCTCTTAGGGTCAGGGTTAGGGTTAGGGTTAGGGTTAGGGTTAGGGTTACGGTTAGGGTTAGGGTTAGGTACATGCCATGCACAGCTGAGGTTTATAGTTCCG
>NW_026599617.1:515000-527500 GCF_023634155.1 Falco peregrinus | reverse complement strand
ACGTACATGCCATGCACAGCTGTGGTTTAGAGTTGCGTTTAGGGTTAGGCCTCTTAGGGTTAGGGTTAAGGTTAGGGTTAGGGTTAGGGTTAGGGTTAGGGTTAGGGTTAAGTGCATGCCATGCACAGGTGAGGTTTAGAGTTCCGTTTTGGGTTAGATCACTTAGGGTTAGCGTTAGGGTTAAGGTTAGGGTTAGGGTTAGGGTTAGGGTTAGGGTTAGGGTTAGGGTTAGGTACATGCCAAGCACAGCTGAGGTTTAGAGTTCCGTCTAGGGTTAGGCCTCTTAGGGTCAGGGTTAGGGTTAGGGTTAGGTTTAGGGTTAGGGTTAGGGTTAGGGTTAGTGTTAGGGTTACCTACATGCCATGCACAGCTGAGGTTTAGAGTTCCGTTTAGGGTTAGGCCTCTTAGGGTTAGGCTTAAGGTTAGGGTTAGGGTTAGGGTTAGGGTTAGGGTTAGGGTTAGGGTTAGGGTTAGGTACATGCCATGCACAGCTGAGGTTTAGAGTTCCGTTTTGGGTTAGGCCTCTTAGGGTCAGGGTTAGGGTTAGGGTTAGGGTTAGGGTTAGGGTTAGGGTTAGGGTTAGGGTTACGTACATGCCATGCACAGCTGAGGTTTAGAGTTGCGTTTAGTGTTAGGCCTCTTAGGGTCAGGGTTAGGGTTAGGGTTAGGGTTAGGGTTAGGGTTAGGGTTAGGGTTAAGTGCATGCCATGCACAGCTGAGGTTTAGAGTTGCGTTTAGGGTTAGGTCACTTAGGGTTAGGGTTAGGGTTAAGGTTAGGGTTAGGGTTAGGGTTAGGGTTAGGGTTAGGGTTAGTGTTAACTGCATGCCATGCACAGCTGAGGTTTAGAGTTCCGTTTTGGGTTAGGCCTCTTAGGGTCAGGGTTAGGGTTAGGGTTAGGGTTAGGGTTAGGGTTAGGGTTAGGGTTAGGGTTACGTACATGCCATGCACAGCTGAGGTTTAGAGTTGCGTTTAGGGTTAGGCCTCTTAGGGTCAGGATTAGGGTTAGGGTTAGGGTTCGGGTTAGGGTTAGGGTTAGGGTTAAGTGCATGCCATGCACAGCTGAGGTTTAGAGTTCTGTTTTGTGTTAGGCCTCTTAGGGTCAGCATTAGGGTTAGGGTTAGGGTTAGGTTTAGGGTTACGTACATGCCATGCACAGCTGAGGTTTAGAGTTGCGTTTAGGGTTAGGCCTCTTAGGGTTAGCGTTAGGGTTAGGGTTAGGGTTAGGGTTAGGGTTAGGGTTAGGGTTAGGGTTATGTACATGCCATGCACAGCTGAGGTTTAGAGTTACGAAAGGGGTAGGCCCAATAGGGTCAGGATTAGAGTTAGGGTTAGGGTTAGGTTTAGGGTAAGGGTTAGGGTTAGGGTTAAGTGCATGCAATGCACAGCTGAGGTTTAGAGTTCCGTTTTGGGTTAGGCCTCTTAGGGTCAGGGTTAGTTTTAGGATTAGGGTTAGGGTTAGGGTTAGGGTTAGGGTTAGGGTTAGGGTTATGTACATGACATGCACAGCTGAGGTTTAGAGTTCCGTTTAGGGTTAGGCCTCTTAGGGTTAGGGTTAAGGTTAGGGTTAGGGTTAGGGTTAGGGTTAGGGTTAGGGTTAGGGTTAGGTACATGCCATGCACAGCTGAGGTTTAGAGTTCCGTTTTGGGTTAGGCCTCTTAGGGTTAGGGTTAGGGTTAGGGTTAGGGTTAGGGTTAGGGTTAGGGTTAGGGTTAGGGTTAGGGTTAGGGTTATGTACATGACATGCACAGCTGAGGTTTAGAGTTTAGTCAAGGTTTAGGCCCCTTAGGGTCAGGATTAGAGTTAGGGTTAGGGTTAGTGTTAGGGTTAGGGTTAGGGTTAGGGTTAGGGTTAGGGTTAGGGTTAGGGTTAGGGTTAGGGTTAGGGTTAAGTGCATGCCATGCACAGCTGAGGTTTAGTGTTCCGTTTTGGGTTAGGCCTCTTAGGGTCAGGGTTAGGGTTAGGGTTAGTGTTAGGGTTAAGGTTAGGGTTAGGGTTAGGGTTAGGGTTAGGGTTATGTACATGACATGCACAGCTGAGGTTTAGAGTTCCGTCAAGGGTTAGGCCCCTTAGGGTCAGGATTAGAGTTAGGGTTAGGGTTAGGGTTAGGGTTAGGGTTAAGTGCATGCCATGCACAGGTGAGGTTTAGAGTTCCCTTTTGGGTTAGATCACTTAGGGTTAAGGTTAGGGTTAAGGTTAGGGTTAGGGTTAGGGTTAGGGTTAGGGTTAGGGTTAGGTACATGCCAAGCACAGCTGAGGTTTAGAGTTCCGTCTAGGGTTAGGCCTCTTAGGGTCAGGGTTAGGGTTAGGGTTAGGTTTAGGGTTAGGGTTAGGGTTAGGGTTAGTGTTAGGGTTACCTACATGCCATGCACAGCTGAGGTTTAGAGTTCCGTTTAGGGTTAGGCCTCTTAGGGTCAGGGTTAGTGTTAGGATTAGGGTTAGGGTTAGGGTTAGGGTTAGGGTTAGGGTTAGGGTTATGTACATGACATGCACAGCTGAGGTTTAGAGTTCCGTTTAGGGTTAGGCCTCTTAGGGTTAGGGTTAAGGTTAGGGTTAGGGTTAGGGTTAGGGTTAGGGTTAGGGTTAGGGTTAGGTACATGCCATGCACAGCTGAGGTTTAGAGTTCCGTTTTGGGTTAGGCCTCTTAGGGTTAGGGTTAGGGTTAGGGTTAGGGTTAGGGTTAGGGTTAGGGTTAGGGTTAGGGTTATGTACATGACATGCACAGCTGAGGTTTAGAGTTTAGTCAAGGTTTAGGCCCCTTAGGGTCAGGATTAGAGTTAGGGTTAGGGTTAGTGTTAGGGTTAGGGTTAGGGTTAGGGTTAGGGTTAGGGTTAGGGTTAGGGTTAGGGTTAGGGTTAAGTGCATGCCATGCACAGCTGAGGTTTAGTGTTCCGTTTTGGGTTAGGCCTCTTAGGGTCAGGGTTAGGGTTAGGGTTAGTGTTAGGGTTAAGGTTAGGGTTAGGGTTAGGGTTAGGGTTAGGGTTATGTACATGACATGCACAGCTGAGGTTTAGAGTTCCGTCAAGGGTTAGGCCCCTTAGGGTCAGGATTAGAGTTAGGGTTAGGGTTAGGGTTAGGGTTAGGGTTAAGTGCATGCCATGCACAGGTGAGGTTTAGAGTTCCCTTTTGGGTTAGATCACTTAGGGTTAAGGTTAGGGTTAAGGTTAGGGTTAGGGTTAGGGTTAGGGTTAGGGTTAGGTACATGCCAAGCACAGCTGAGGTTTAGAGTTCCGTCTAGGGTTAGGCCTCTTAGGGTCAGGGTTAGGGTTAGGGTTAGGTTTAGGGTTAGGGTTAGGGTTAGGGTTAGGGTTAGGGTTTCCTACATGCCATGCACAGCTGAGGTTTAGAGTTGCGTTTAGTGTTAGGCCTCTTAGGGTTAGGGTTAAGGTTAGGGTTAGGTTTAGGGTTAGGGTTAGGGTTAGGGTTAGGGTTAGGTACATGCCATGCACAGCTGAGGTTTAGAGTTCCGTTTTGGGTTAGGCCTCTTAGGGTCAGGGTTAGGGTTAGGGTTAGGGTTAGGGTTAGGGTTAGGGTTAGGGTTACGTACATGCCATGCACAGCTGAGGTTTAGAGTTGCGTTTAGTGTTAGGCCTCTTAGGGTCAGGGTTAGGGTTAGGGTTAGGGTTAGGGTTAGGGTTAGGGTTACGGTTAAGTGCATGCCATGCACAGCTGAGGTTTAGAGTTGCGTTTAGGGTTAGGTCACTTAGGGTTAGGGTTAGGGTTAAGGTTAGGGTTAGGGTTAGGGTTAGGGTTAGGGTTAGGGTTAGTGTTAACTGCATGCCATGCACAGCTGAGGTTTAGAGTTCCGTTTTGGGTTAGGCCTCTTAGGGTCAGGGTTAGGGTTAGGGTTAGGGTTAGGGTTAGGGTTAGGGTTAGGGTTAGGGTTAGCGTTAGGGTTACGTACATGCCATGCACATCTGAGGTTTAGAGTTGCGTTTAGGGTTAGGCCTCTTAGGGTCAGGATTAGGGTTAGGGTTAGGGTTCGGGTTAGGGTTAGGGTTAGGGTTAAGTGCATGCCATGCACAGCTGTGGTTTAGAGTTCTGTTTTGTGTTAGGCCTCTTAGGGTCAGCATTAGGGTTAGGGTTAGGGTTAGGTTTAGGGTTACGTACATGCCATGCACAGCTGAGGTTTAGAGTTGCGTTTAGGGTTAGGCCTCTTAGGGTTAGCGTTAGGGTTAGGGTTAAGGTTAGGGTTAGGGTTAGGGTTAGGGTTAGGGTTAGGGTTAGGGTTATGTACATGCCATGCACAGCTGAGGTTTAGAGTTACGAAAGGGGTAGGCCCAATAGGGTCAGGATTAGAGTTAGGGTTAGGGTTAGGGTTAGGGTAAGGGTTAGGGTTAGGGTTAAGTGCATGCAATGCACAGCTGAGGTTTAGAGTTCCGTTTTGGGTTAGGCCTCTTAGGGTCAGGGTTAGTGTTAGGATTAGGGTTAGGGTTAGGGTTAGGGTTAGGGTTAGGGTTAGGGTTATGTACATGACATGCACAGCTGAGGTTTAGAGTTCCGTCAAGGGTTAGGCCCCTTAGGGTCAGGATTAGAGTTAGGGTTAGGGTTAGCGTTAGGGTTAGGGTAAGGGTTAGGGTTAGGGTTAGGGTTAGGGTTAGGGTTAGGGTTAAGTGCATGCCATGCACAGCTGAGGTTTAGAGTTCCGTTTTGGGTTAGGCCTCTTAGGGTCAGGGTTAGGGTTAGGGTTAGGGTTAGGGTTAGGGTTACGGTTAGGGTTAGGGTTAGGTACATGCCATGCACAGCTGAGGTTTATAGTTCCGTCAAGGTTTAGGCCTCTTAGGGTCAGGATTAGGGTTAGTTTTAGGGTTAGGGTTAGGGTTAGGGTTAGGGTTAGGGTTATGTACCTGCCATGCACAGCTGAGGTATAGAGTTGCGTCTAGGGTTAGGACTCTTAGGGTCAGGGTTAGGGTTAGGTTTAGGATTAGGGTTAGAGTTAGGGTTAGGGTTAGGGTTAGGGTTAGGGTTAGGTACATGCCATGCACAACTGAGGTTTAGAGTTCCGTTTTGGGTTCGGCCTCTTAGGGTTAGGGTTAGGGTTAGGGTTATGTACATGCCATGCACAGCTGAGGTTTAGAGTTCCATCAAGGGTTAGGACCCTTAGGGTCAGGATTAGGGTTAGGGTTAGGGTTAGGGTTAGGGTTAGGGTTAGGGTTAGGGTTAGGGTTAGGGTTAGGGTTAGGGTTAGGGTTACGTACATGCCATGCACAGCTGAGGTTTAGAGTTGCGTTTAGGGTTAGGCCTCTTAGGGTTACGGTTAAGGTTAGGTTTAGGGTTAGGGTTAGGGTTAGGGTTAGGGTTAGGGTTAGGGTTAGGGTTAGTGTTAGAGTTAGGGTTAAGTGCATGCCATGCACAGCTGAGGTTTAGAGTTCCGTTTTGGGTTAGGTCTCTTAGGGTTAGGGTTAGGGTTAAGGTTAGGGTTAGGGTTAGGGTTAGGGTTAGGCTTAGGTTTAGGGTATAGGGTTAGGTACATGCCATGCACAGCTGAGGTTTAGAGTTGCGTTTAGGGTTAGGCCTCTTAGGGTCCGGATAAGGGTTAGGGTTAGGGTTCGGGTTAGCGTTAGGGTTAGGGTTAGCGTTAGGATTAGGGTTAGGGTAAGGGTTAGGGTTAGGTACATGCCATGCACAGCTGAGGTTATAGAGTTCCGTCAAGGGTTAGGCCTCTTAGGGTCAGGATTAGGGTTAGGGTTAGCGTTAGGGTTAGGGTTAGGGTTAGGGTTAGGGTTAGGGTTAGGGTTAGGGTTAGGGTTAAGTGCATGCCATGCACAGCTGAGGTTTAGAGTTCCGTTTTGGGTTAGGCCTCTTAGGGTCAGGGGTAGGGTTAGGGTTAGCGTTAGGGTGAAGGTTAGGGTTAGGGTTAGGGTTAGGGTTTCCTACATGCCATGCACAGCTGAGGTTTAGAGTTGCGTTTAGGGTTAGGCCTCTTAGGGTTAGGGTTAAGGTTAGGGTTAGGGTTAGGGTTAGGGTTAGGGTTATGTACATGACATGCACAGCTGAGGTTTAGAGTTCCGTCAAGGTTTAGGCCCCTTAGGGTCAGGATTAGAGTTAGGGTTAGGGTTAGCGTTAGGGTTAGGGTTAGGGTTAGGGTTAGGGTTAGGGTTAAGTGCATGCCATGCACAGCTGAGGTTTAGAGTTCCGTTTTGGGTTAGGCCTCTTAGGGTCAGGGTTAGGGTTAGGGTTAGCGTTAGGGTTAAGGTTAGGGTTAGGGTTAGGGTTAGGGTTAGGGTTATGTACATGACATCCACAGCTGAGGTTTAGAGTTCCGTCAAGGGTTAGGCCCCTTAGGGTCAGGATTAGAGTTAGGGTTAGGGTTAGGGTTAGGGTTAGGGTTAAGTGCATGCCATGCACAGGTGAGGTTTAGAGTTCCGTTTTGGGTTAGATCACTTAGGGTTAAGGTTAGGGTTAAGGTTAGGGTTAGGGTTAGGGTTAGGGTTAGAGTTAGGGTTAGGGTTAGGTACATGCCAAGCACAGCTGAGGTTTAGAGTTCCGTCTAGGGTTAGGCCTCTTAGGGTCAGGGTTAGGGTTAGGGTTAGGGTTAGGGTTAGGGTTAGGGTTAGGGTTAGTGTTAGGGTTACCTACATGCCATGCACAGCTGAGGTTTAGAGTTCCGTTTAGGGTTAGGCCTCTTAGGGTTAGGGTTAAGGTTAGGGTTAGGGTTAGGGTTAGGGTTAGGGTTAGGGTTAGGGTTAGGTACATGCCATGCACAGCTGAGGTTTAGAGTTCCGTTTTGGGTTAGGCCTCTTAGGGTCAGGGTTAGGGTTAGGGTTAGGGTTAGGGTTAGGGTTAGGGTTAGGGTTACGTACATGCCATGCACAGCTGAGGTTTAGAGTTGCGTTTAGTGTTAGGCCTCTTAGGGTCAGGGTTAGGGTTAGGGTTAGGGTTAGGGTTAGGGTTAGGGTTACGGTTAAGTGCATGCCATGCACAGCTGAGGTTTAGAGTTGCGTTTAGGGTTAGGTCACTTAGGGTTAGGGTTAGGGTTAAGGTTAGGGTTAGGGTTAGGGTTAGGGTTAGGGTTAGGGTTAGTGTTAACTGCATGCCATGCACAGCTGAGGTTTAGAGTTCCGTTTTGGGTTAGGCCTCTTAGGGTCAGGGTTAGGGTTAGGGTTAGGGTTAGGGTTAGGGTTAGGGTTAGGGTTAGGGTTAGCGTTAGGGTTACGTACATGCCATGCACATCTGAGGTTTAGAGTTGCGTTTAGGGTTAGGCCTCTTAGGGTCAGGATTAGGGTTAGGGTTAGGGTTCGGGTTAGGGTTAGGGTTAGGGTTAAGTGCATGCCATGCACAGCTGTGGTTTAGAGTTCTGTTTTGTGTTAGGCCTCTTAGGGTCAGCATTAGGGTTAGGGTTAGGGTTAGGTTTAGGGTTACGTACATGCCATGCACAGCTGAGGTTTAGAGTTGCGTTTAGGGTTAGGCCTCTTAGGGTTAGCGTTAGGGTTAGGGTTAAGGTTAGGGTTAGGGTTAGGGTTAGGGTTAGGGTTAGGGTTAGGGTTATGTACATGCCATGCACAGCTGAGGTTTAGAGTTACGAAAGGGGTAGGCCCAATAGGGTCAGGATTAGAGTTAGGGTTAGGGTTAGGGTTAGGGTAAGGGTTAGGGTTAGGGTTAAGTGCATGCAATGCACAGCTGAGGTTTAGAGTTCCGTTTTGGGTTAGGCCTCTTAGGGTCAGGGTTAGTGTTAGGATTAGGGTTAGGGTTAGGGTTAGGGTTAGGGTTAGGGTTAGGGTTATGTACATGACATGCACAGCTGAGGTTTAGAGTTCCGTCAAGGGTTAGGCCCCTTAGGGTCAGGATTAGAGTTAGGGTTAGGGTTAGCGTTAGGGTTAGGGTAAGGGTTAGGGTTAGGGTTAGGGTTAGGGTTAGGGTTAGGGTTAAGTGCATGCCATGCACAGCTGAGGTTTAGAGTTCCGTTTTGGGTTAGGCCTCTTAGGGTCAGGGTTAGGGTTAGGGTTAGGGTTAGGGTTAGGGTTACGGTTAGGGTTAGGGTTAGGTACATGCCATGCACAGCTGAGGTTTATAGTTCCGTCAAGGTTTAGGCCTCTTAGGGTCAGGATTAGGGTTAGTTTTAGGGTTAGGGTTAGGGTTAGGGTTAGGGTTAGGGTTATGTACCTGCCATGCACAGCTGAGGTATAGAGTTGCGTCTAGGGTTAGGACTCTTAGGGTCAGGGTTAGGGTTAGGTTTAGGATTAGGGTTAGAGTTAGGGTTAGGGTTAGGGTTAGGGTTAGGGTTAGGTACATGCCATGCACAACTGAGGTTTAGAGTTCCGTTTTGGGTTCGGCCTCTTAGGGTTAGGGTTAGGGTTAGGGTTATGTACATGCCATGCACAGCTGAGGTTTAGAGTTCCATCAAGGGTTAGGACCCTTAGGGTCAGGATTAGGGTTAGGGTTAGGGTTAGGGTTAGGGTTAGGGTTAGGGTTAGGGTTAGGGTTAGGGTTAGGGTTAGGGTTAGGGTTACGTACATGCCATGCACAGCTGAGGTTTAGAGTTGCGTTTAGGGTTAGGCCTCTTAGGGTTACGGTTAAGGTTAGGTTTAGGGTTAGGGTTAGGGTTAGGGTTAGGGTTAGGGTTAGGGTTAGGGTTAGTGTTAGAGTTAGGGTTAAGTGCATGCCATGCACAGCTGAGGTTTAGAGTTCCGTTTTGGGTTAGGTCTCTTAGGGTTAGGGTTAGGGTTAAGGTTAGGGTTAGGGTTAGGGTTAGGGTTAGGCTTAGGTTTAGGGTATAGGGTTAGGTACATGCCATGCACAGCTGAGGTTTAGAGTTGCGTTTAGGGTTAGGCCTCTTAGGGTCCGGATAAGGGTTAGGGTTAGGGTTCGGGTTAGCGTTAGGGTTAGGGTTAGCGTTAGGATTAGGGTTAGGGTAAGGGTTAGGGTTAGGTACATGCCATGCACAGCTGAGGTTATAGAGTTCCGTCAAGGGTTAGGCCTCTTAGGGTCAGGATTAGGGTTAGGGTTAGCGTTAGGGTTAGGGTTAGGGTTAGGGTTAGGGTTAGGGTTAGGGTTAGGGTTAGGGTTAAGTGCATGCCATGCACAGCTGAGGTTTAGAGTTCCGTTTTGGGTTAGGCCTCTTAGGGTCAGGGGTAGGGTTAGGGTTAGCGTTAGGGTGAAGGTTAGGGTTAGGGTTAGGGTTAGGGTTTCCTACATGCCATGCACAGCTGAGGTTTAGAGTTGCGTTTAGGGTTAGGCCTCTTAGGGTTAGGGTTAAGGTTAGGGTTAGGGTTAGGGTTAGGGTTAGGGTTATGTACATGACATGCACAGCTGAGGTTTAGAGTTCCGTCAAGGTTTAGGCCCCTTAGGGTCAGGATTAGAGTTAGGGTTAGGGTTAGCGTTAGGGTTAGGGTTAGGGTTAGGGTTAGGGTTAGGGTTAAGTGCATGCCATGCACAGCTGAGGTTTAGAGTTCCGTTTTGGGTTAGGCCTCTTAGGGTCAGGGTTAGGGTTAGGGTTAGCGTTAGGGTTAAGGTTAGGGTTAGGGTTAGGGTTAGGGTTAGGGTTATGTACATGACATCCACAGCTGAGGTTTAGAGTTCCGTCAAGGGTTAGGCCCCTTAGGGTCAGGATTAGAGTTAGGGTTAGGGTTAGGGTTAGGGTTAGGGTTAAGTGCATGCCATGCACAGGTGAGGTTTAGAGTTCCGTTTTGGGTTAGATCACTTAGGGTTAAGGTTAGGGTTAAGGTTAGGGTTAGGGTTAGGGTTAGGGTTAGAGTTAGGGTTAGGGTTAGGTACATGCCAAGCACAGCTGAGGTTTAGAGTTCCGTCTAGGGTTAGGCCTCTTAGGGTCAGGGTTAGGGTTAGGGTTAGGGTTAGGGTTAGGGTTAGGGTTAGGGTTAGTGTTAGGGTTACCTACATGCCATGCACAGCTGAGGTTTAGAGTTCCGTTTAGGGTTAGGCCTCTTAGGGTTAGGGTTAAGGTTAGGGTTAGGGTTAGGGTTAGGGTTAGGGTTAGGGTTAGGGTTAAGGTTAGGGTTAGGTACATGCCATGCACAGCTGAGGTTTAGAGTTGCGTTTTGGGTTAGGCCTCTTAGGGTCAGGGTTAGGGTTAGGGTTAGGGTTAGGGTTAGGGTTAGGGTTAGGGTTACGTACATGCCATGCACAGCTGAGGTTTAGAGTTGCGTTTAGTGTTAGGCCTCTTAGGGTCAGGGTTAGGGTTAGGGTTAGGGTTAGGGTTAGGGTTAGGGTTAGGGTTAGGGTTAGGGTTAGGGTTAAGTGCATGCCATGCACAGCTGAGGTTTAGAGTTGCGTTTAGGGTTAGGACTCTTAGGGTCAGGGTTAGGGTTAAGGTTAGGGTTAGGGTTAGGGTTAGGGTTAGGGTTAGGGTTAGTGTTAACTGCATGCCATGCACAGCTGAGGTTTAGAGTTCCGTTTTGGGTTAGGCCTCTTAGGGTCAGGGTTAGGGTTAGGGTTAGGGTTAGGGTTAGGGTTAGGGTTAGGGTTAGGGTTAGGGTTACGTACATGCCATGCACAGCTGAGGTTTAGAGTTGCGTTTAGGGTTAGGCCTCTTAGGGTCAGGATTAGGGTTAGGGTTAGGGTTCGGGTTAGGGTTAGGGTTAGGGTTAAGTGCATGCCATGCACAGCTGAGGTTTAGAGTTCTGTTTTGTGTTAGGCCTCTTAGGGTCAGCATTAGGGTTAGGGTTAGGGTTAGGTTTAGGGTTACGTACATGCCATGCACAGCTGAGGTTTAGAGTTGCGTTTAGGGTTAGGCCTCTTAGGGTTAGCGTTAGGGTTAGGGTTAGGGTTAGGGTTAGGGTTAGGGTTAAGGTTAGGGTTAGAGTTAGGGTTAGGGTTAAGTGCATGCCATGCACAGCTGAGGTTTAGAGTTCCGTTTTGGGTTAGGTCTCTTAGGGTTAGGGTTAGGGTTAAGGTTAGGGTTAGGGTTAGGGTTAGGGTTAGGGTTAGGGTTAGTGTTAACTGCATGCCATGCACAGCTGAGGTTTAGAGTTCCGTTTTGGGTTAGGCCTCTTAGGGTCAGGGTTAGGGTTAGGGTTAGGGTTAGGCTTAGGTTTAGGGTATAGGGTTAGGTACATGCCATGCACAGCTGAGGTTTAGAGTTGCGTTTAGGGTTAGGCCTCTTAGGGTCAGGATAAGGGTTAGGGTTAGGGTTCGGGTTAGCGTTAGGGTTAGGGTTAGCGTTAGGATTAGGGTTAGGGTAAGGGTTAGGGTTAGGTACATGCCATGCACAGCTGAGGTTATAGAGTTCCGTCAAGGGTTAGGCCTCTTAGGGTCAGGATTAAGGTTAGGTTTAGGGTTAGGGTTATGGTTAGGGTTAGGGTTAGGGTTAGGGTTAGGGTTAGGGTTACGTACATGCCATGCACAGCTGAGGTTTAGAGTTCCATTTAGGGTTAGGTCTCTTAGGGTTAGGGTTAAGTTTAGGTTTAGGATTAGGGTTAGGGTTAGGGTTAGGGTTAGGGTTAGGGTTAGGGTTAGGTACATGCCATGCACAGCTGAGGTTTAGAGCTCCGTTTTGGGTTAGGCCTCTTAGGGTCAGGGTTAGGGTTAGGGTTAGCGTTAGGGTTAAGGTTAGGGTTAGGGTTAGGGTTAGGGTTTCCTACATGCCATGCACAGCTGAGGTTTAGAGTTGCGTTAAGGGTTAGGCCTCTTAGGGTTAGGGTTATGGTTAGGGTTATGGTTAGGGTTAGGGTTAGGGTTAGGGTTAGGGTAAGGGTTAGGGTTAGGGTTACGTACATGCCATGCACAGCTGAGGTTAGGGTTAGGGTTAGGGTTAGGGTTAGGGTTAGGGTTAGGGTTAGGGTTAAGTGCATGCCAAGCACAGCTGAGGTTTAGAGTTCCGTTTTGGGTTAGATCACTTAGGGTTAGGGTTAGGGTTAAGGTTAGGGTTAGGGTTAGGGTTAGGGTTAGGGTTAGGGTTAGGTACATGCCAAGCACAGCTGAGGTTTAGATTTCCGTCTAGGGTTATGCCTCTTAGGGTCAGGGTTAGGGTTAGGGTTAGGTTTAGGGTTAGGGTTAGGGTTAGTGTTAGGGTTACCTACATGCCATGCACAGCTGAGGTTTAGAGTTCCGTTTAGGGTTAGGCCTCTTAGGGTTAGGGTTAAGGTTAGGGTTAGGGTTAGGGTTAGGGTTAGGGTTAGGGTTAGGGTTAGGGTTAGGGTTAGGGTTAGGTACATGCCATGCACAGCTGAGGTTTAGAGTTCCGTTTTGGGTTAGGCCTCTTAGGGTCAGGGTTAGGGTTAGGGTTAGGGTTAGGGTTAGGGTTACGTACATGCCATGCACAGCTGAGGTTTAGAGTTGCGTTTTGGGTTAGGCCTCTTAGGGTCAGGGTTAGGGTTAGGGTTAGCGTTAGGGTTAAGGTTAGGGTTAGGGTTAGGGTTAGGGTTTCCTACATGCCATGCACAGCTGAGGTTTAGAGTTGCGTTTAGGGTTAGGCCTCTTAGGGTTAGGGTTAAGGTTAGGGTTAGGGTTAGGGTTAGGGTTAGGGTTAGCGTTAGGGTTAGGGTTAGGGTTAGGGTTAGGGTTACGGTTACGGTTACGGTTACGGTTAAGTGCATGCCATGCACAG
>NW_026599617.1:500000-512500 GCF_023634155.1 Falco peregrinus | reverse complement strand
TCTTAGGGTTACGGTTAAGGTTAGGTTTAGGGTTAGGGTTAGGGTTAGGGTTAGGGTTAGGGTTAGGGTTAGGGTTAGGGTTAGGGTTAGGGTTAAGTGCATGCCATGCACAGCTGAGGTTTAGAGTTCCGTTTTGGGTTAGGTCTCTTAGGGTTAGGGGTAGGGTTAAGGTTAGGTTTAGGATTAGGGTTAGGGTTAGGGTTAGGGTTAGTGTTAACTGCATGCCATGCACAGCTGAGGTTTAGAGTTCCGTTTTGGGTTAGGCCTCTTAGGGTCAGGGTTAGGGTTAGGGTTAGGGTTAGGCTTAGGTTTAGGGTATAGGGTTAGGTACATGCCATGCACAGCTGAGGTTTAGAGTTGCGTTTAGGGTTTGGCCTCTTAGGGTCAGGATAAGGGTTAGGGTTAGGGTTCGGGTTAGCGTTAGGGTTAGGGTTAGCGTTAGGATTAGGGTTAGGGTAAGGGTTAGGGTTAGGTACATGCCATGCACAGCTGAGGTTATAGAGTTCCGTCAAGGGTTAGGCCTCTTAGGGTCAGGATTAAGGTTAGGTTTAGGGTTAGGGTTATGGTTATGGTTAGGGTTAGGGTTAGGGTTACGTACATGCCATGCACATCTGAGGTTTAGAGTTCCGTTTAGGGTTAGGTCTCTTAGGGTTAGGGTTAAGTTTAGGGTTAGGGTTAGGGTTAGGGTTAGGGTTAGGTACATGCCATGCACAGCTGAGGTTTAGAGCTCCGTTTAGGGTTAGGTCTCTTAGAGTTAGTGTTAGGGTTAGGGTTAGGGTTAGGGTTAGGTACATGCCATGCACAGCTGAGGTTTGGAGTTCCGTTTTGGGTTAGGCCTCTTAGGGTCAGGGTTAGTGTTAGGATTAGGGTTAGGGTTAGGGTTAGGGTTAGGGTTAGGGTTAGGGTTATGTACATGACATGCACAGCTGAGGTTTAGAGTTCCGTCAAGGGTTAGGCCCCTTAGGGTCAGGATTAGAGTTAGGGTTAGGGTTAGCGTTAGGGTTAGGGTTAGGGTTAGGGTTAGGGTTAGGGTTAGGGTTAGGGTTAGGGTTAAGTGCATGCCATGCACAGCTGAGGTTTAGAGTTCCGTTTTGGGTTAGGCCTCTTAGGGTCAGGGTTAGGGTTAGGGTTAGCGTTAGGGTTAAGGTTAGGGTTAGGGTTAGGGTTAGGGTTAGGGTTATGTACATGACATGCACAGCTGAGGTTTAGAGTTCCGTCAAGGGTTAGGCCCCTTAGGGTCAGGATTAGAGTTAGGGTTAGGGTTAGCGTTAGGGTTAGGGTTAGGGTTAGGGTTAGGGTTAGGTTTAGGGTTAGGGTTATGTGCATGCCATGCACAGCTGAGGTTTAGAGTTCCGTTTTGGGTTAGGCCTCTTAGGGTCAGGGTTAGGGTTAGGGTTAGCGTTAGGGTTAAGGTTAGGGTTAGGGTTAGGGTTAGGGTTTCCTACATGCCATGCACAGCTGAGGTTTAGAGTTGCGTTTAGGGTTAGGCCTCTTAGGGTTAGGGTTAAGGTTAGGGTTAGGGTTAGGGTTAGGGTTAGGGTTAGGCTAAGGGTTAGGGTTAGGGTTACGTACATGCCATGCACAGCTGTGGTTTAGAGTTGCGTTTAGGGTTAGGCCTCTTAGGGTTAGGGTTAAGGTTAGGGTTAGGGTTAGGGTTAGGGTTAGGGTTAGGGTTAAGTGCATGCCAAGCACAGCTGAGGTTTAGAGTTCCGTTTTGGGTTAGATCACTTAGGGTTAGGGTTAGGGTTAAGGTTAGGGTTAGGGTTAGGGTTAGGGTTAGGGTTAGGGTTAGGGTTAGGTACATGCCAAGCACAGCTGAGGTTTAGAGTTCCGTCTAGGGTTAGGCCTCTTAGGGTCAGGGTTAGGGTTAGGGATAGGGTTAGGGTTAGGGTTAGGGTTAGGGTTAGGGTTAGGGTTAGGGTTAGGGTTACATACATGCCATGCACAGCTGAGGTTTAGAGTTGCGTTTAGGGTTATGCCTCTTAGGGTCAGGATTAGGGTTAGGGTTAGGGTTCGGGTTAGGGTTAGTGTTAGGGTTAAGTGCATGCCATGCACAGCTGAGGTTTAGAGTTCTGTTTTGTGTTAGGCCTCTTAGGGTCAGCATTAGGGTTAGGGTTAGGGTTAGGGTTAAGGTTAGGGTTAGGGTTAGGGTTAGGGTTAGGGTTATGTACATGCCATGCACAGCTGAGGTTTAGAGTTCCGTCAAGGGGTAGGCCCCATAGGGTCAGGATTAGGGTTAGGGTTAGGGTTAGGGTTAGGGTTAGGGTTAGGTTTAGGGTTAGGGTTAGGGTTAGGGTTAGGGTTAGGGTTAAGTGCATGCCATGCACAGCTGAGGTTTAGAGTTCCGTTTTGGGTTAGGCCTCTTAGGGTCAGGGTTAGGGTTAGGGATAGCGTTAGGGTTAAGGTTAGGGTTAGGGTTAGGGTTAGGGTTTCCTACATGCCATGCACAGCTGAGGTTTAGAGTTGCGTTTAGGGTTAGGCCTCTTAGGGTTAGGGTTAAGGTTAGGGTTAGGGTTAGGGTTAGGGTTAGGGTTAGCGTTAGGGTTAGGGTTAGGGTTAGGGTTAGGGTTACGGTTACGGTTACGATTACGGTTAAGTGCATGCCATGCACAGCTGAGGTTTAGAGTTGCGTTTAGGGTTAGGCCTCTTAGGGTTAGGGTTAGGGTTAAGGTTAGGATTAGGGTTAGGGTTAGGGTTAGAGTTAGGGTTAGGGTTAGGGTTAACTGCATGCCATGCACAGCTGAGGTTTAGAGTTCCGTTTTGGGTTAGGCCTCTTAGGGTCAGGGTTAGGGTTAGGGTTAGGGTTAGGGTTAGGGTTAGGGTTAGGGTTAGGGTTAGGGTTAGGGTTAGGTACATGCCTTGCACAGCTGAGGTTTATAGTTCCGTCAAGGGTTAGGCCTCTTAGGGTCAGGATTAGGGTTAGTTTTAGGGTTAGGGTTAGGGTTAGGGTTAGGGTTAGGGTTAGGGTTATGTACCTGCCATGCACAGCTGAGGTTTAGAGTTGCGTCTAGGGTTAGGACTCTTAGGGTCAGGGTTAGGGTTAGGTTTAGGATTAGGGTTAGGGTTAGGGTTAGGGTTAGGGTTAGGGTTAGGGTTAGGTACATGCCATGCACAACTGAGGTTTAGAGTTCCGTTTTGGGTTCGGCCTCTTAGGGTCAGGGTTAGGGTTAGGGTTAGGGTTAGGGTTAGGGTTAGGGTTAGGGTTACGTACATGCCATGCACAGCTGAGGTTTAGAGTTGCATTTAGGGTTAGGCCTCTTAGGGTTAGGGTTAGGGTTAGGGTTATGTACATGCCATGCACAGCTGAGGTTTAGAGTTCCGTCAAGGGTTAGGACCCTTAGGGTCAGGATTAGGGTTAGGGTTAGGGTTAGGGTTAGGGTTAGGGTTAGGGTTAGGGTTAGGGTTACGTACATGCCATGCACAGCTGAGGTTTAGAGTTGCGTTTAGGGTTAGGCCTCTTAGGGTTACGGTTAAGGTTTGGTTTAGGGTTAGGGTTAGGGTTAGGGTTAGGGTTAGGGTTAGGGTTAGGGTTAGGGTTAGGGTTAAGTGCATGCCATGCACAGGTGAGGTTTAGAGTTCCGTTTTGGGTTAGATCACTTAGGGTTAGGGTTAGGGTTAAGGTTAGGGTTAGGGTTAGGGTTAGGGTTAGGGTTAGGGTTAGGGTTAGGTAGATGCCAAGCACAGCTGAGGTTTAGAGTTCCGTCTAGGGTTAGGCCTCTTAGGGTCAGGGTTAGGGTTAGGGTTAGGTTTAGGGTTAGGGTTAGGGTTAGGGTTAGTGTTAGGGTTACCTACATGCCATGCACAGCTGAGGTTTAGAGTTCCGTTTAGGGTTAGGCCTCTAAGGGTTAGGGTTAAGGTTAGGGTTAGGGTTAGGGTTAGGGTTAGGTTAGGGTTAGGGTTAGGGTTAGGTACATGCCATGCACAGCTGAGGTTTAGAGTTGCGTTTAGGGTTAGGCCTCTTAGGGTTAGCGTTAGGGTTAGGGTTAGGGTTAGGGTTAGGGTTAGGGTTAGGGTTAGGGTTAAGGTTAGGGTTAGAGTTAGGGTTAGGGTTAAGTGCATGCCATGCACAGCTGAGGTTTAGAGTTCCGTTTTGGGTTAGGTCTCTTAGGGTTAGGGTTAGGGTTAGGGTTAGGGTTAGGCTTAGGTTTAGGGTATAGGGTTAGGTACATGCCATGCACAGCTGAGGTTTAGAGTTGCGTTTAGGGTTAGGCCTCTTAGGGTCAGGATAAGGGTTAGGGTTAGGGTTCGGGTTAGCGTTAGGGTTAGGGTTAGCGTTAGGATTAGGGTTAGGGTAAGGGTTAGGGTTAGGTACATGCCATGCACAGCTGAGGTTATAGAGTTCCGTCAAGGGTTAGGCCTCTTAGGGTCAGGATTAAGGTTAGGTTTAGGGTTAGGGTTATGGTTAGGGTTAGGGTTAGGGTTAGGGTTAGGGTTAGGGTTACGTACATGCCATGCACAGCTGAGGTTTAGAGTTCCATTTAGGGTTAGGTCTCTTAGGGTTAGGGTTAAGTTTAGGTTTAGGATTAGGGTTAGGGTTAGGGTTAGGGTTAGGGTTAGGGTTAGGGTTAGGGTTAGGTACATGCCATGCACAGCTGAGGTTTAGAGCTCCGTTTTGGGTTAGGCCTCTTAGGGTCAGGGTTAGGGTTAGGGTTAGCGTTAGGGTTAAGGTTAGGGTTAGGGTTAGGGTTAGGGTTTCCTACATGCCATGCACAGCTGAGGTTTAGAGTTGCGTTAAGGGTTAGGCCTCTTAGGGTTAGGGTTATGGTTAGGGTTATGGTTAGGGTTAGGGTTAGGGTTAGGGTTAGGGTAAGGGTTAGGGTTAGGGTTACGTACATGCCATGCACAGCTGAGGTTAGGGTTAGGGTTAGGGTTAGGGTTAGGGTTAGGGTTAGGGTTAGGGTTAGGGTTAGGGTTAGGGTTAGGGTTAGGGTTAGGGTTAGGGTTAAGTGCATGCCAAGCACAGCTGAGGTTTAGAGTTCCGTTTTGGGTTAGATCACTTAGGGTTAGGGTTAGGGTTAAGGTTAGGGTTAGGGTTAGGGTTAGGGTTAGGGTTAGGGTTAGGTACATGCCAAGCACAGCTGAGGTTTAGATTTCCGTCTAGGGTTATGCCTCTTAGGGTCAGGGTTAGGGTTAGGGTTAGGTTTAGGGTTAGGGTTAGGGTTAGTGTTAGGGTTACCTACATGCCATGCACAGCTGAGGTTTAGAGTTCCGTTTAGGGTTAGGCCTCTTAGGGTTAGGGTTAAGGTTAGGGTTAGGGTTAGGGTTAGGGTTAGGGTTAGGGTTAGGGTTAGGGTTAGGGTTAGGTACATGCCATGCACAGCTGAGGTTTAGAGTTCCGTTTTGGGTTAGGCCTCTTAGGGTCAGGGTTAGGGTTAGGGTTAGGGTTAGGGTTAGGGTTACGTACATGCCATGCACAGCTGAGGTTTAGAGTTGCGTTTTGGGTTAGGCCTCTTAGGGTCAGGGTTAGGGTTAGGGTTAGGGTTACGTACATGCCATGCACAGCTGAGGTTTAGAGTTGCGTTTAGGGTTAGGCCTCTTAGGGTTAGGGTTAAGGTTAGGGTTAGGGTTAGGGTTAGGGTTAGGGTTAGCGTTAGGGTTAGGGTTAGGGTTAGGGTTAGGGTTACGGTTACGGTTACGGTTACGGTTAAGTGCATGCCATGCACAGCTGAGGTTTAGAGTTGCGTTTAGGTTTAGGCCTCTTAGGGTTAGGGTTAGGGTTAAGGTTAGGATTAGGGTTAGGGTTAGGGTTAGGGTTAGGGTCAGGGTTAGGGTTAACTGCATGCCATGCACAGCTGAGGTTTAGAGTTCCGTTTTGGGTTAGGCCTCTTAGGGTCAGGGTTAGGGTTAGGGTTAGGGTTAGGGTTAGGGTTAGGGTTAGGGATAGGGTTAGGGCTATGTACCTGCCATGCACAGCTGAGGTTTAGAGTTGCGTCTAGGGTTAGGACTCTTAGGGTCAGGGTTAGGGTTAGGTTTAGGATTAGGGTTAGGTTTAGGGTTAGAGTTAGGGTTAGGGTTAGGGTTAGGTACATGCCATGCACAACTGAGGTTTAGAGTTCCGTTTTGGGTTCGGCCTCTTAGGGTCAGGGTTAGGGTTAGGGTTAGGGTTAGGGTTAGGGTTAGGGTTAGGGTTAGGGTTAGGGTTACGTACATGCCATGCACAGCTGAGGTTTAGAGTTGCATTTAGGGTTAGGCCTCTTAGGGTTAGGGTTAGGGTTAGGGTTATGTACATGCCATGCACAGCTGAGGTTTAGAGTTCCGTCAAGGGTTAGGACCCTTAGGGTCAGGATTAGGGTTAGGGTTAGGGTTAGGGTTAGGGTTAGGGTTAGGGTTAGGGTTAGGGTTAGGGTTAGGGTTTGGGTTACGTACATGCCATGCACAGCTGAGGTTTAGAGTTGCGTTTAGGGTTAGGCCTCTTAGGGTTACGGTTAAGGTTAGGTTTAGGGTTAGGGTTAGGGTTAGGGTTAGGGTTAGGGTTAGGGTTAGGGTTAGGGTTAGGGTTAGGGTTAGGGTTAGGGTTAAGTGCATGCCATGCACAGCTGAGGTTTAGAGTTCCGTTTTGGGTTAGGTCTCTTAGGGTTAGGGTTAGGGTTAAGGTTAGGTTTAGGATTAGGGTTAGGGTTAGGGTTAGGGTTAGTGTTAACTGCATGCCATGCACAGCTGAGGTTTAGAGTTCCGTTTTGGGTTAGGCCTCTTAGGGTCAGGGTTAGGGTTAGGGTTAGGGTTAGGCTTAGGTTTAGGGTATAGGGTTAGGTACATGCCATGCACAGCTGAGGTTTAGAGTTGCGTTTAGGGTTTGGCCTCTTAGGGTCAGGATAAGGGTTAGGGTTAGGGTTCGGGTTAGCGTTAGGGTTAGGGTTAGCGTTAGGATTAGGGTTAGGGTAAGGGTTAGGGTTAGGTACATGCCATGCACAGCTGAGGTTATAGAGTTCCGTCAAGGGTTAGGCCTCTTAGGGTCAGGATTAAGGTTAGGGTTAGGGTTAGGGTTACGTACATGCCATGCACATCTGAGGTTTAGAGTTCCGTTTAGGGTTAGGTCTCTTAGGGTTAGGGTTAAGTTTAGGGTTAGGGTTAGGGTTAGGGTTAGGGTTAGGTACATGCCATGCACAGCTGAGGTTTAGAGCTCCGTTTAGGGTTAGGTCTCTTAGAGTTAGTGTTAGGGTTAGGGTTAGGGTTAGGGTTAGGTACATGCCATGCACAGCTGAGGTTTGGAGTTCCGTTTTGGGTTAGGCCTCTTAGGGTCAGGGTTAGTGTTAGGATTAGGGTTAGGGTTAGGGTTAGGGTTAGGGTTAGGGTTAGGGTTATGTACATGACATGCACAGCTGAGGTTTAGAGTTCCGTCAAGGGTTAGGCCCCTTAGGGTCAGGATTAGAGTTAGGGTTGGGGTTAGCGTTAGGGTTAGGGTTAGGGTTAGGGTTAGGGTTAGGGTTAGGGTTAGGGTTAGGGTTAAGTGCATGCCATGCACAGCTGAGGTTTAGAGTTCCGTTTTGGGTTAGGCCTCTTAGGGTCAGGGTTAGGGTTAGGGTTAGCGTTAGGGTTAAGGTTAGGGTTAGGGTTAGGGTTAGGGTTAGGGTTATGTACATGACATGCACAGCTGAGGTTTAGAGTTCCGTCAAGGGTTAGGCCCCTTAGGGTCAGGATTAGAGTTAGGGTTAGGGTTAGCGTTAGGGTTAGGGTTAGGGTTAGGGTTAGGGTTAGGTTTAGGTTTAGGGTTATGTGCATGCCATGCACAGCTGAGGTTTAGAGTTCCGTTTTGGGTTAGGCCTCTTAGGGTCAGGGTTAGGGTTAGGGTTAGCGTTAGGGTTAAGGTTAGGGTTAGGGTTAGGGTTAGGGTTTCCTACATGCCATGCACAGCTGAGGTTTAGAGTTGC
Source organism: Falco peregrinus (assembly GCF_023634155.1). NCBI lineage: Eukaryota > Metazoa > Chordata > Aves > Falconiformes > Falconidae > Falco > Falco peregrinus. The sequence continues at coordinate 504,632 of NW_026599617.1, read as the reverse complement.
GTTTAGGGTTAGGCCTCTTAGGGTTAGGGTTAAGGTTAGGGTTAGGGTTAGGGTTAGGGTTAGGGTTAGGGTAAGGGTTAGGGTTAGGGTTACGTACATGCCATGCACAGCTGTGGTTTAGAGTTGCGTTTAGGGTTAGGCCTCTTAGGGTTAGGGTTAAGGTTAGGGTTAGGGTTAGGGTTAGGGTTAGGGTTAGGGTTAAGTGCATGCAATGCACAGCTGAGGTTTAGAGTTCCGTTTTGGGTTAGGCCTCTTAGGGTCAGGGTTAGGGTTAAGGTTAGGGTTAGGGTTAGGGTTAGGGTTAGGGTTAGGGTTAGGGTTAGGTACATGCCAAGCACAGGTGAGGTTTAGAGTTCCGTCTAGGGTTAGGCCTCTTAGGGTCAGGGTTAGGGTTAGGGATAGGGTTAGGGTTAGGGTTAGGGTTAGGGTTAGGGTTAGGGTTAGGGTTAGGGTTAGGGTTACATACATGCCATGCACAGCTGAGGTTTAGAGTTGCGTTTAGGGTTATGCCTCTTAGGGTCAGGATTAGGGTTAGGGTTAGGGTTCGGGTTAGGGTTAGTGTTAGGGTTAAGTGCATGCCATGCACAGCTGAGGTTTAGAGTTCTGTTTTGTGTTAGGCCTCTTAGGGTCAGCATTAGGGTTAGGGTTAGGGTTAGGGTTAAGGTTAGGGTTAGGGTTAGGGTTAGGGTTAGGGTTATGTACATGCCATGCACAGCTGAGGTTTAGAGTTCCGTCAAGGGGTAGGCCCCATAGGGTCAGGATTAGGGTTAGGGTTAGGGTTAGGGTTAGGGTTAGGGTTAGGTTTAGGGTTAGGGTTAGGGTTAGGGTTAGGGTTAGGGTTAAGTGCATGCCATGCACAGCTGAGGTTTAGAGTTCCGTTTTGGGTTAGGCCTCTTAGGGTCAGGGTTAGGGTTAGGGATAGCGTTAGGGTTAAGGTTAGGGTTAGGGTTAGGGTTAGGGTTTCCTACATGCCATGCACAGCTGAGGTTTAGAGTTGCGTTTAGGGTTAGGCCTCTTAGGGTTAGGGTTAAGGTTAGGGTTAGGGTTAGGGTTAGGGTTAGGGTTAGCGTTAGGGTTAGGGTTAGGGTTAGGGTTAGGGTTACGGTTACGGTTACGGTTACGGTTACGGTTAAGTGCATGCCATGCACAGCTGAGGTTTAGAATTGCGTTTAGGGTTAGGCCTCTTAGGGTTAGGGTTAGGGTTAAGGTTAGGATTAGGGTTAGGGTTAGGGTTAGAGTTAGGGTTAGGGTTAGGGTTAACTGCATGCCATGCACAGGTGAGGTTTAGAGTTCCGTTTTGGGTTAGGCCTCTTAGGGTCAGGGTTAGGGTTAGGGTTAGGGTTAGGGTTAGGGTTAGGGTTAGGGTTAGGGTTAGGGTTAGGTACATGCCTTGCACAGCTGAGGTTTATAGTTCCGTCAAGGGTTAGGCCTCTTAGGGTCAGGATTAGGGTTAGTTTTAGGGTTAGGGTTAGGGTTAGGGTTAGGGTTAGGGTTAGGGTTATGTACCTGCCATGCACAGCTGAGGTTTAGAGTTGCGTCTAGGGTTAGGACTCTTAGGGTCAGGGTTAGGGTTAGGTTTAGGATTAGGGTTAGGGTTAGGGTTAGGGTTAGGGTTAGGGTTAGGGTTAGGGTTAGGTACATGCCATGCACAACTGAGGTTTAGAGTTCCGTTTTGGGTTCGGCCTCTTAGGGTCAGGGTTAGGGTTAGGGTTAGGGTTAGGGTTAGGGTTAGGGTTAGGGTTACGTACATGCCATGCACAGCTGAGGTTTAGAGTTGCATTTAGGGTTAGGCCTCTTAGGGTTAGGGTTAGGGTTAGGGTTATGTACATGCCATGCACAGCTGAGGTTTAGAGTTCCGTCAAGGGTTAGGACCCTTAGGGTCAGGATTAGGGTTAGGGTTAGGGTTAGGGTTAGGGTTAGGGTTAGGGTTAGGGTTAGGGTTACGTACATGCCATGCACAGCTGAGGTTTAGAGTTGCGTTTAGGGTTAGGCCTCTTAGGGTTACGGTTAAGGTTTGGTTTAGGGTTAGGGTTAGGGTTAGGGTTACGGTTACGGTTACGGTTACGGTTACGGTTAAGTGCATGCCATGCACAGCTGAGGTTTAGAATTGCGTTTAGGGTTAGGCCTCTTAGGGTTAGGGTTAGGGTTAAGGTTAGGATTAGGGTTAGGGTTAGGGTTAGAGTTAGGGTTAGGGTTAGGGTTAACTGCATGCCATGCACAGGTGAGGTTTAGAGTTCCGTTTTGGGTTAGGCCTCTTAGGGTCAGGGTTAGGGTTAGGGTTAGGGTTAGGGTTAGGGTTAGGGTTAGGGTTAGGGTTAGGGTTAGGTACATGCCTTGCACAGCTGAGGTTTATAGTTCCGTCAAGGGTTAGGCCTCTTAGGGTCAGGATTAGGGTTAGTTTTAGGGTTAGGGTTAGGGTTAGGGTTAGGGTTAGGGTTAGGGTTATGTACCTGCCATGCACAGCTGAGGTTTAGAGTTGCGTCTAGGGTTAGGACTCTTAGGGTCAGGGTTAGGGTTAGGTTTAGGATTAGGGTTAGGGTTAGGGTTAGGGTTAGGGTTAGGGTTAGGGTTAGGTACATGCCATGCACAACTGAGGTTTAGAGTTCCGTTTTGGGTTCGGCCTCTTAGGGTCAGGGTTAGGGTTAGGGTTAGGGTTAGGGTTAGGGTTAGGGTTAGGGTTACGTACATGCCATGCACAGCTGAGGTTTAGAGTTGCATTTAGGGTTAGGCCTCTTAGGGTTAGGGTTAGGGTTAGGGTTATGTACATGCCATGCACAGCTGAGGTTTAGAGTTCCGTCAAGGGTTAGGACCCTTAGGGTCAGGATTAGGGTTAGGGTTAGGGTTAGGGTTAGGGTTAGGGTTAGGGTTAGGGTTAGGGTTACGTACATGCCATGCACAGCTGAGGTTTAGAGTTGCGTTTAGGGTTAGGCCTCTTAGGGTTACGGTTAAGGTTTGGTTTAGGGTTAGGGTTAGGGTTAGGGTTAGGGTTAGGGTTAGGGTTAGGGTTAGGGTTAGGGTTAAGTGCATGCCATGCACAGGTGAGGTTTAGAGTTCCGTTTTGGGTTAGATCACTTAGGGTTAGGGTTAAGGTTAGGGTTAGGGTTAGGGTTAGGGTTAGGGTTAGGGTTAGGGTTAGGTAGATGCCAAGCACAGCTGAGGTTTAGAGTTCCCTCTAGGGTTAGGCCTCTTAGGGTCAGGGTTAGGGTTAGGGTTAGGTTTAGGGTTAGGGTTAGGGTTAGGGTTAGTGTTAGGGTTACCTACATGCCATGCACAGCTGAGGTTTAGAGTTCCGTTTAGGGTTAGGCCTCTAAGGGTTAGGGTTAAGGTTAGGGTTAGGGTTAGGGTTAGGGTTAGGTTAGGGTTAGGGTTAGGGTTACCTACATGCCATGCACAGCTGAGGTTTAGAGTTCCGTTTAGGGTTAGGCCTCTTAGGGTCAGGGTTAGGGTTAGGGTTAGGGTTAGGGTTAGGGTTAGGGTTAGGGTTAGGGTTAGGTACATGCCATGCACAGCTGAGGTTTAGAGTTGCGTTTAGTGTTAGGCCTCTTAGGGTCAGGGTTAGGGTTAGGGTTAGGGTTAGGGTTAGGGTTAGGGTTAGGGTTAGGGTTAAGTGCATGCCATGCACAGCTGAGGTTTAGAGTTGCGTTTAGGGTTAGGTCACTTAGGGTTAGGGTTAGGGTTAAGGTTAGGGTTAGGGTTAGGGTTAGGGTTAGGGTTAGGGTTAGTGTTAACTGCATGCCATGCACAGCTGAGGTTTAGAGTTCCGTTTTGGGTTAGGCCTCTTAGGGTCAGGGTTAGGGTTAGGGTTAGGGTTAGGGTTAGGGTTAGGGTAAGGGTTAGGGTTACGTACATGCCATGCACAGCTGTGGTTTAGAGTTGCGTTTAGGGTTAGGCCTCTTAGGGTTAGGGTTAAGGTTAGGGTTAGGGTTAGGGTTAGGGTTAGGGTTAGGGTTAGGGTTAAGTGCATGCCATGCACAGGTGAGGTTTAGAGTTCCGTTTTGGGTTAGATCACTTAGGGTTAGGGTTAGGGTTAGGGTTAGGGTTAGGGTTAGGGTTAGGGTTAGGGTTAGTGTTAGGGTTAGGGTTAGGGTTAGGTACATGCCAAGCACAGCTGAGGTTTAGAGTTCCGTCTAGGGTTAGGCCTCTTAGGGTCAGGGTTAGGGTTAGGGTTAGGTTTAGGATTAGGGTTAGGGTTAGGGTTAGGGTTAGTGTTAACTGCATGCCATGCACAGCTGAGGTTTAGAGTTCCGTTTAGGGTTAGGCCTCTTAGGGTTAGGGTTAAGGTTAGGGTTAGGGTTAGGGTTAGGGTTAGGGTTAGGGTTAGGGTTAGGGTTAGGTACATGCCATGCACAGCTGAGGTTTAGAGTTCCGTTTTGGGTTAGGCCTCTTAGGGTCAGGGTTAGGGTTAGGGTTAGGGTTAGGGTTAGGGTTAGGGTTAGGGTTACGTACATGCCATGCACAGCTGAGGTTTAGAGTTGCGTTTAGTGTTAGGCCTCTTAGGGTCAGGGTTAGGGTTAGGGTTAGGGTTAGGGTTAGGGTTAGGGTAAAGTGCATGCCATGCACAGCTGAGGTTTAGAGTTGCGTTTAGGGTTAGGTCACTTAGGGTTAGGGTTAGGGTTAAGGTTAGGGTTAGGG
>NW_026599617.1:487500-495000 GCF_023634155.1 Falco peregrinus | reverse complement strand
CATGCCATGCACAGCTGAGGTTTAGAGTTCCGTTTTGGGTTAGGCCTCTTAGGGTCAGGGTTAGGGTTAGGGTTAGCGTTAGGGTTAAGGTTAGGGTTAGGGTTAGGGTTAGGGTTTCCTACATGCCATGCACAGCTGAGGTTTAGAGTTGCGTTTAGGGTTAGGCCTCTTAGGGTTAGGGTTAAGGTTAGGGTTAGGGTTAGGGTTAGGGTTAGGGTTAGGGTAAGGGTTAGGGTTAGGGTTACGTACATGCCATGCACAGCTGTGGTTTAGAGTTGCGTTTAGGGTTAGGCCTCTTAGGGTTAGGGTTAAGGTTAGGGTTAGGGTTAGGGTTAGGGTTAGGGTTAGGGTTAAGTGCATGCAATGCACAGCTGAGGTTTAGAGTTCCGTTTTGGGTTAGGCCTCTTAGGGTCAGGGTTAGGGTTAAGGTTAGGGTTAGGGTTAGGGTTAGGGTTAGGGTTAGGGTTAGGGTTAGGTACATGCCAAGCACAGGTGAGGTTTAGAGTTCCGTCTAGGGTTAGGGCCTCTTAGGGTCAGGGTTAGGGTTAGGGATAGGGTTAGGGTTAGGGTTAGGGTTAGGGTTAGGGTTAGGGTTAGGGTTAGGGTTAGGGTTACATACATGCCATGCACAGCTGAGGTTTAGAGTTGCGTTTAGGGTTATGCCTCTTAGGGTCAGGATTAGGGTTAGGGTTAGGGTTCGGGTTAGGGTTAGTGTTAGGGTTAAGTGCATGCCATGCACAGCTGAGGTTTAGAGTTCTGTTTTGTGTTAGGCCTCTTAGGGTCAGCATTAGGGTTAGGGTTAGGGTTAGGGTTAAGGTTAGGGTTAGGGTTAGGGTTAGGGTTAGGGTTATGTACATGCCATGCACAGCTGAGGTTTAGAGTTCCGTCAAGGGGTAGGCCCCATAGGGTCAGGATTAGGGTTAGGGTTAGGGTTAGGGTTAGGGTTAGGGTTAGGTTTAGGGTTAGGGTTAGGGTTAGGGTTAGGGTTAGGGTTAAGTGCATGCCATGCACAGCTGAGGTTTAGAGTTCCGTTTTGGGTTAGGCCTCTTAGGGTCAGGGTTAGGGTTAGGGATAGCGTTAGGGTTAAGGTTAGGGTTAGGGTTAGGGTTAGGGTTTCCTACATGCCATGCACAGCTGAGGTTTAGAGTTGCGTTTAGGGTTAGGCCTCTTAGGGTTAGGGTTAAGGTTAGGGTTAGGGTTAGGGTTAGGGTTAGGGTTAGCGTTAGGGTTAGGGTTAGGGTTAGGGTTAGGGTTACGGTTACGGTTACGGTTACGGTTACGGTTAAGTGCATGCCATGCACAGCTGAGGTTTAGAATTGCGTTTAGGGTTAGGCCTCTTAGGGTTAGGGTTAGGGTTAAGGTTAGGATTAGGGTTAGGGTTAGGGTTAGAGTTAGGGTTAGGGTTAGGGTTAACTGCATGCCATGCACAGGTGAGGTTTAGAGTTCCGTTTTGGGTTAGGCCTCTTAGGGTCAGGGTTAGGGTTAGGGTTAGGGTTAGGGTTAGGGTTAGGGTTAGGGTTAGGGTTAGGGTTAGGTACATGCCTTGCACAGCTGAGGTTTATAGTTCCGTCAAGGGTTAGGCCTCTTAGGGTCAGGATTAGGGTTAGTTTTAGGGTTAGGGTTAGGGTTAGGGTTAGGGTTAGGGTTATGTACCTGCCATGCACAGCTGAGGTTTAGAGTTGCGTCTAGGGTTAGGACTCTTAGGGTCAGGGTTAGGGTTAGGTTTAGGATTAGGGTTAGGGTTAGGGTTAGGGTTAGGGTTAGGGTTAGGGTTAGGGTTAGGTACATGCCATGCACAACTGAGGTTTAGAGTTCCGTTTTGGGTTCGGCCTCTTAGGGTCAGGGTTAGGGTTAGGGTTAGGGTTAGGGTTAGGGTTAGGGTTAGGGTTACGTACATGCCATGCACAGCTGAGGTTTAGAGTTGCATTTAGGGTTAGGCCTCTTAGGGTTAGGGTTAGGGTTAGGGGTTATGTACATGCCATGCACAGCTGAGGTTTAGAGTTCCGTCAAGGGTTTAGGACCCTTAGGGTCAGGATTAGGGTTAGGGGTTAGGGTTAGGGTTAGGGTTAGGGTTAGGGTTAGGGTTACGTACATGCCATGCACAGCTGAGGTTTAGAGTTGCGTTTAGGGTTAGGCCTCTTAGGGTTACGGTTAAGGTTTGGTTTAGGGTTAGGGTTAGGGTTAGGGTTACGGTTACGGTTACGGTTACGGTTACGGTTAAGTGCATGCCATGCACAGCTGAGGTTTAGAATTGCGTTTAGGGTTAGGCCTCTTAGGGTTAGGGTTAGGGTTAAGGTTAGGATTAGGGTTAGGGTTAGGGTTAGAGTTAGGGTTAGGGTTAGGGTTAACTGCATGCCATGCACAGGTGAGGTTTAGAGTTCCGTTTTGGGTTAGGCCTCTTAGGGTCAGGGTTAGGGTTAGGGTTAGGGTTAGGGTTAGGGTTAGGGTTAGGGTTAGGGTTAGGGTTAGGTACATGCCTTGCACAGCTGAGGTTTATAGTTCCGTCAAGGGTTAGGCCTCTTAGGGTCAGGATTAGGGTTAGTTTTAGGGTTAGGGTTAGGGTTAGGGTTAGGGTTAGGGTTAGGGTTATGTACCTGCCATGCACAGCTGAGGTTTAGAGTTGCGTCTAGGGTTAGGACTCTTAGGGTCAGGGTTAGGGTTAGGTTTAGGATTAGGGTTAGGGTTAGGGTTAGGGTTAGGGTTAGGGTTAGGGTTAGGTACATGCCATGCACAACTGAGGTTTAGAGTTCCGTTTTGGGTTCGGCCTCTTAGGGTCAGGGTTAGGGTTAGGGTTAGGGTTAGGGTTAGGGTTAGGGTTAGGGTTACGTACATGCCATGCACAGCTGAGGTTTAGAGTTGCATTTAGGGTTAGGCCTCTTAGGGTTAGGGTTAGGGTTAGGGTTATGTACATGCCATGCACAGCTGAGGTTTAGAGTTCCGTCAAGGGTTAGGACCCTTAGGGTCAGGATTAGGGTTAGGGTTAGGGTTAGGGTTAGGGTTAGGGTTAGGGTTAGGGTTAGGGTTACGTACATGCCATGCACAGCTGAGGTTTAGAGTTGCGTTTAGGGTTAGGCCTCTTAGGGTTACGGTTAAGGTTTGGTTTAGGGTTAGGGTTAGGGTTAGGGTTAGGGTTAGGGTTAGGGTTAGGGTTAGGGTTAAGTGCATGCCATGCACAGGTGAGGTTTAGAGTTCCGTTTTGGGTTAGATCACTTAGGGTTAGGGTTAAGGTTAGGGTTAGGGTTAGGGTTAGGGTTAGGGTTAGGGTTAGGGTTAGGTAGATGCCAAGCACAGCTGAGGTTTAGAGTTCCCTCTAGGGTTAGGCCTCTTAGGGTCAGGGTTAGGGTTAGGGTTAGGTTTAGGGTTAGGGTTAGGGTTAGGGTTAGTGTTAGGGTTACCTACATGCCATGCACAGCTGAGGTTTAGAGTTCCGTTTAGGGTTAGGCCTCTAAGGGTTAGGGTTAAGGTTAGGGTTAGGGTTAGGGTTAGGGTTAGGTTAGGGTTAGGGTTAGGGTTACCTACATGCCATGCACAGCTGAGGTTTAGAGTTCCGTTTTGGGTTAGGCCTCTTAGGGTCAGGGTTAGGGTTAGGGTTAGGGTTAGGGTTAGGGTTAGGGTTAGGGTTAGGGTTAGGGTTAGGTACATGCCATGCACAGCTGAGGTTTAGAGTTGCGTTTAGTGTTAGGCCTCTTAGGGTCAGGGTTAGGGTTAGGGTTAGGGTTAGGGTTAGGTTAGGGTTAGGGTTAGGGTTAGGTACATGCCATGCACAGCTGAGGTTTAGAGTTGCGTTTAGGGTTAGGCCTCTTAGGGTTAGCGTTAGGGTTAGGGTTAGGGTTAGGGTTAGGGTTAGGGTTAGGGTTAGGGTTAAGGTTAGGGTTAGAGTTAGGGTTAGGGTTAAGTGCATGCCATGCACAGCTGAGGTTTAGAGTTCCGTTTTGGGTTAGGTCTCTTAGGGTTAGGGTTAGGGTTAAGGTTAGGGTTAGGGTTAGGGTTAGGGTTAGGGTTAGGGTTAGTGTTAACTGCATGCCATGCACAGCTGAGGTTTAGAGTTCCGTTTTGGGTTAGGCCTCTTAGGGTCAGGGTTAGGGTTAGGGTTAGGGTTAGGCTTAGGTTTAGGGTATAGGGTTAGGTACATGCCATGCACAGCTGAGGTTTAGAGTTGCGTTTAGGGTTAGGCCTCTTAGGGTCAGGATAAGGGTTAGGGTTAGGGTTCGGGTTATGGTTAGGGTTAGGGTTAGCGTTAGGGTTAGGGTTAGCGTTAGGATTAGGGTTAGGGTAAGGGTTAGGGTTAGGTACATGCCATGCACAGCTGAGGTTATAGAGTTCCGTCAAGGGTTAGGCCTCTTAGGGTCAGGATTAAGGTTAGGTTTAGGGTTAGGGTTATGGTTAGGGTTAGGGTTAGGGTTAGGGTTAGGGTTAGGGTTACGTACATGCCATGCACAGCTGAGGTTTAGAGTTCCATTTAGGGTTAGGTCTCTTAGGGTTAGGGTTAAGTTTAGGTTTAGGATTAGGGTTAGGGTTAGGGTTAGGGTTAGGGTTAGGGTTAGGGTTAGGGTTAGGTACATGCCATGCACAGCTGAGGTTTAGAGCTCCGTTTTGGGTTAGGCCTCTTAGGGTCAGGGTTAGGGTTAGGGTTAGCGTTAGGGTTAAGGTTAGGGTTAGGGTTAGGGTTAGGGTTTCCTACATGCCATGCACAGCTGAGGTTTAGAGTTGCGTTAAGGGTTAGGCCTCTTAGGGTTAGGGTTATGGTTAGGGTTATGGTTAGGGTTAGGGTTAGGGTTAGGGTTAGGGTAAGGGTTAGGGTTAGGGTTACGTACATGCCATGCACAGCTGAGGTTAGGGTTAGGGTTAGGGTTAGGGTTAGGGTTAGGGTTAGGGTTAGGGTTAGGGTTAGGGTTAGGGTTAGGGTTAAGTGCATGCCAAGCACAGCTGAGGTTTAGAGTTCCGTTTTGGGTTAGATCACTTAGGGTTAGGGTTAGGGTTAAGGTTAGGGTTAGGGTTAGGGTTAGGGTTAGGGTTAGGGTTAGGTACATGCCAAGCACAGCTGAGGTTTAGATTTCCGTCTAGGGTTATGCCTCTTAGGGTCAGGGTTAGGGTTAGGGTTAGGTTTAGGGTTAGGGTTAGGGTTAGTGTTAGGGTTACCTACATGCCATGCACAGCTGAGGTTTAGAGTTCCGTTTAGGGTTAGGCCTCTTAGGGTTAGGGTTAAGGTTAGGGTTAGGGTTAGGGTTAGGGTTAGGGTTAGGGTTAGGGTTAGGGTTAGGGTTAGGTACATGCCATGCACAGCTGAGGTTTAGAGTTCCGTTTTGGGTTAGGCCTCTTAGGGTCAGGGTTAGGGTTAGGGTTAGGGTTAGGGTTAGGGTTACGTACATGCCATGCACAGCTGAGGTTTAGAGTTGCGTTTTGGGTTAGGCCTCTTAGGGTCAGGGTTAGGGTTAGGGTTAGGGTTACGTACATGCCATGCACAGCTGAGGTTTAGAGTTGCGTTTAGGGTTAGGCCTCTTAGGGTTAGGGTTAAGGTTAGGGTTAGGGTTAGGGTTAGGGTTAGGGTTAGCGTTAGGGTTAGGGTTAGGGTTAGGGTTAGGGTTACGGTTACGGTTACGGTTACGGTTAAGTGCATGCCATGCACAGCTGAGGTTTAGAGTTGCGTTTAGGGTTAGGCCTCTTAGGGTTAGGGTTAGGGTTAAGGTTAGGATTAGGGTTAGGGTTAGGGTTAGGGTTAGGGTCAGGGTTAGGGTTAACTGCATGCCATGCACAGCTGAGGTTTAGAGTTCCGTTTTGGGTTAGGCCTCTTAGGGTCAGGGTTAGGGTTAGGGTTAGGGTTAGGGTTAGGGTTAGGGTTAGGGTTAGGGTTGGGGTTAGGTACATGCCATGCACAGCTGAGGTTTATAGTTCCGTCAAGGGTTAGGCCTCTTAGGGTCAGGATAAGGGTTAGTTTTAGGGTTAGGGTTAGGGTTAGGGTTAGGGATAGGGTTAGGGCTATGTACCTGCCATGCACAGCTGAGGTTTAGAGTTGCGTCTAGGGTTAGGACTCTTAGGGTCAGGGTTAGGGTTAGGTTTAGGATTAGGGTTAGGTTTAGGGTTAGAGTTAGGGTTAGGGTTAGGGTTAGGTACATGCCATGCACAACTGAGGTTTAGAGTTCCGTTTTGGGTTCGGCCTCTTAGGGTCAGGGTTAGGGTTAGGGTTAGGGTTAGGGTTAGGGTTAGGGTTAGGGTTAGGGTTAGGGTTACGTACATGCCATGCACAGCTGAGGTTTAGAGTTGCATTTAGGGTTAGGCCTCTTAGGGTTAGGGTTAGGGTTAGGGTTATGTACATGCCATGCACAGCTGAGGTTTAGAGTTCCGTCAAGGGTTAGGACCCTTAGGGTCAGGATTAGGGTTAGGGTTAGGGTTAGGGTTAGGGTTAGGGTTAGGGTTAGGGTTAGGGTTAGGGTTAGGGTTAGGGTTTGGGTTACGTACATGCCATGCACAGCTGAGGTTTAGAGTTGCGTTTAGGGTTAGGCCTCTTAGGGTTACGGTTAAGGTTAGGTTTAGGGTTAGGGTTAGGGTTAGGGTTAGGGTTAGGGTTAGGGTTAGGGTTAGGGTTAGGGTTAGGGTTAGGGTTAGGGTTAAGTGCATGCCATGCACAGCTGAGGTTTAGAGTTCCGTTTTGGGTTAGGTCTCTTAGGGTTAGGGTTAGGGTTAAGGTTAGGTTTAGGATTAGGGTTAGGGTTAGGGTTAGGGTTAGTGTTAACTGCATGCCATGCACAGCTGAGGTTTAGAGTTCCGTTTTGGGTTAGGCCTCTTAGGGTCAGGGTTAGGGTTAGGGTTAGGGTTAGGCTTAGGTTTAGGGTATAGGGTTAGGTACATGCCATGCACAGCTGAGGTTTAGAGTTGCGTTTAGGGTTTGGCCTCTTAGGGTCAGGATAAGGGTTAGGGTTAGGGTTCGGGTTAGCGTTAGGGTTAGGGTTAGCGTTAGGATTAGGGTTAGGGTAAGGGTTAGGGTTAGGTACATGCCATGCACAGCTGAGGTTATAGAGTTCCGTCAAGGGTTAGGCCTCTTAGGGTCAGGATTAAGGTTAGGGTTAGGGTTAGGGTTACGTACATGCCATGCACATCTGAGGTTTAGAGTTCCGTTTAGGGTTAGGTCTCTTAGGGTTAGGGTTAAGTTTAGGGTTAGGGTTAGGGTTAGGGTTAGGGTTAGGTACATGCCATGCACAGCTGAGGTTTAGAGCTCCGTTTAGGGTTAGGTCTCTTAGAGTTAGTGTTAGGGTTAGGGTTAGGGTTAGGGTTAGGTACATGCCATGCACAGCTGAGGTTTGGAGTTCCGTTTTGGGTTAGGCCTCTTAGGGTCAGGGTTAGTGTTAGGATTAGGGTTAGGGTTAGGGTTAGGGTTAGGGTTAGGGTTAGGGTTATGTACATGACATGCACAGCTGAGGTTTAGAGTTCCGTCAAGGGTTAGGCCCCTTAGGGTCAGGATTAGAGTTAGGGTTAGGGTTAGCGTTAGGGTTAGGGTTAGGGTTA